>NC_060171.1:14538976-14562309 GCF_021292245.1 Micropterus dolomieu | reverse complement strand
GCACGGAAGGTTCCCCTGCTTAAACCTGCACATGTCAAGGCCCGTCTTCAGTTTGCCAATGACCATTTGGATGATCCAGAGGAGTCATGGGAGAAAGTAATGTGGTCAGATGAGACCAAAATAGAACTTTTTGGTCATAATTCCACTAACTGTGTTTGGAGGAAGAAGAATGATGAGTACCATCCCAGGAACACCATCCCTACTGTGAAGCATGGGGGTGGTAGCATCATGCTTTGGGGGTGTTTTTCTGCACATGGGACAGGGCGACTGCACTGTATTAAGGAGAGGATGACCGGGGCCATGTATTGCGAGATTTTGGGGAACAACCTCCTTCCCTCAGTTAGAGCATTGAAGATGGGTCGAGGCTGGGTCTTCCAACATGACAATGACCCGAAGCACACAGCCAGGATAACCCAGGAGTGGCTCTGTAAGAAGCATATCAAGGTTCTGGCGTGGCCTAGCCAGTCTCCAGACCTAAACCCAATAGAGAATCTTTGGAGGGAGCTCAAACTCCGTGTTTCTCAGTGACAGCCCAGAAACCTGACTGATCTAGAGAAGATCTGTGTGGAGGAGTGGGCCAAAATCCCTCCTGCAGTGTGTGCAAACCTGGTGAAAAACTACAGGATACATTTGACCTCTGTAATTGCAAGCAAAGGCTACTGTACCAAATATTAACATTGATTTTCTCAGGTGTTCATACTTATTTGCAGCTGTATCATACAAATAAATAGTTAATAAATCATACATTGTGATTTCTGGATTATATTTTTTTTTAGATTATGTCTCTCACAGTGGACATGCACCTACGATGACAATTTCAGACCCCTCCATGATTTCTAAGTGGGAGAACTTGCAAAATAGCAGGGTGTTCAAATACTTATTTTCCTCACTGTGTGTGTGTGTGTATATATGTGTGTGTGTATGTGTATGTGTGTGTATATATATATATAGTGTGTATGTATGTTGATACATTTACCCTGTGGATTAATGTGGTGGTTTGTCAAAGTATCAAAGACTTTATGAAACAGAATTTTTACTTGGAAGTGAAGTACTTATAGCAAATTCTGTGTCAAAGGTGTGTCATATTAGGTTAGGAAAAGTTAGTTAGTAAAATTATGCCTTTCACAATAAATTCACTTTATGTCTGAGAAGCAAGCAAACTATTAGTGTTATTCTAGTACCATTAACATTTATTGTTACTGGTGACCATTATTGTCTGTATGGTGTGTGTAATTAGTCTCTCAACACCGCACTGACTGTACTGAATGTTATGCACAACAGGAAAAGAGTTTTTCATAATGTTGGTGATATTTAAGATGTGTCCGTAATATTGAATGAGCAGATTAAATTAATGCTACAGGAGATTCAGAAAACACACACGTGTCCGGTGTACTTTCAGAGGCAAGAGATTGTGTGGGAAAATGCCATTGCAAGGAAAACAATGCATCTCTGTATGGCCTGGTAGAATGGAAATGGCTGTTGGAGAGGGAAAATTATTCAGTCTTATTAATATCTTCAAGAATATTCAGAGGCCACTGACAGCAAGGGCTCTATTCTTGTCACAGCATAAGGACTAGCACAAGCAATACCACAACAAATTTGCCGACCCTTTGGTATTTGGCTGCTGAGAGCAGTGTGCAAGCATGAGAGATGCGAGATGCAGTTTCATGCAGATGAGGCAGCACAAGGTAAGGTGTTGCTATTTTAGTGAAAACTGGCTCTTTGAGCTGAAAATAGACATCTGAGGAAGAGGTCTGTTTTCTTTTGCCCTGAGGAGGGTGCACTAACAGATGTGTTTAAATGAGTCTAGGCTGGGTGCACTGCTGCTGGAGAATGTGACACATGTTTAGTTTGACTCTTATTGTACTAATTTCACTGTAGCTTTACAACAGTCTACAACTGCACATAACTGTTATTATGTGAATTATGCACAGAAAACATGGGGTTAATTTAAACAATGACAGCTCATACGTACCAAAAGCTGATCAGTTAAGTAATTCAGCACCTTAAAATGGAACGTTTCAGTACATTCACATGGCATGACTCCTTGCTGTGTGAAAACACATTTTGATCCAGCAGCGTAAATTCAGGCTGCTTTTGGATTCTTTACAGCACCCCATGTTGCCCAAAGTTCTGAGTCATTTTTCAGCACAGCTGACATTTTTATCTCAAATTCCAAATGGAGTATACTGGCTTTCACAATGTGAAGACGATTCACATTGTTGTCTGTAAAAAAAGACAAAGCAACCAATTCCCCACAATTTCCTGGACTACGCTTGTGCACTTCTGATAGTATTTGTATATATTGAGTGAATTTTTTTTTTTACGTTATTCATTCTGATGTTTTGGTTTGTTTGTGGTGGGTAAATGATATTTTCTTCCACTTCATTAATCTAATTAAATCTATAGAAAGAGACAATGGATATTTTTCCCTATTCTGTAGAGGTATAGTTATTCTAAAGATTATCACACTTCTCAGTTGTGATCTTAAAATAGAACACAGGACAGCTTTCTCTACAGTACCAGCCTGCATCAGGGAGGATGCTCATTAAAATAAAGCTACACAAAGCAAGAAGAAAATAAAACTGTCACAGCTTGTGATTTTGCATTAAAACTTTACATTATCTCTGTGGCCCAATAATGTGCTAACACACACTAATACAAATTGTTGTCTAGAGACTCTAACTTCAGTTAGCTATTAAGTCTTGATGTCTTAAAGCTCCGGTGATTTAAATTAAACAATTTTTGTCCTTTATAAAATGTCACTCTATATGCAGTATATTTGTAATAATAAAAAATGTTAGTCAATGACGTTGTTGGAATAATTTAGATTTCTTACACTTGGTTACAGCACAGCAGTATAAAAAAATTCTGACTGTGGTCACACCAAACTGATCTGGTGGTGAAATAGACACAGACTGGAGAAATGAGCCAAGCTATCACACTTGTATTGGAGAAGTCATAAATAGTATTATGAGATTTAGACTGCATTATGATAAGCCACACAAAATGTCTTGTTTTAGCCTGATAGATGGATTGTTATAACCAGTAAATCTACTTCCCCCCTCATAAAAGCAATAATTACCATTGGAAATGGAAAAGCTTCCATGTGTTGTGTTGAAAAAGAGTTGTTGTTCATTAATTAGGCAGACTTCTTCTTGTTTGTGCTGAAGTTTCAAAACATTGAGCTACAAGAGCAATTAGAAAATGAATTCTTGGTACAAGCTGGATTGTTTGTCTTGCCTCAGTGGGTTTAACAAAATTTAATTTTGTTTGTGCAGTAGGATGTGTAAAGAAGCAAGGAAACACGATTGGCCCTCTTTCAACATCATGGATGGATCTCTTAAATTACATCAAGGTGTTACTCTCAGGCTAACCTATGTGAATAACATGGATTTTTATTTAGCTCAGATATAATTTCAATGTTGAAAGTTGGATTAAGGAAAATATTGACTTGAGCAACAACAAAAGACTTAATACAGATTGGATACTTTGTGTGGCTCGTTACCAGTTCAATAACTGTCTCATTGATTGTGTCCATGTGCAACAGAAGATGGCAAGGATCACTACGTGGAGGAGTCAGAGGCGACTACGTGTGAAACTAAGGCAGACGAGTCATTTCTGCTACAAAAGCCTGTCACCCGTGCTAAATTAGAGGCCCGAACAGATTCACTTCAGGTACCACGCACGCACCCAGTAATCCACAGTTATTGTTTACAATATTACACTGAACCACTCAAAATTTAATCCTTAGCAGGCCTGTGCATCAATGCATCTAAAATCCAGAGGTGAAACATTGTTGCTACAGGGAAAGAATCCAGCTGGTTCCTCTGGGCTGTTTTTCCGAGATGGGAAAAAGCGTATTGACTACATCCTGGTTTACAAGAAGTCCAGTCCACAGGTGGAAAAGAGGTGCACCTTTGAGAAGAATTTACGGGCTGAGGGTCTAATGTTGGAGAAGGAGGTAAAAAACTTTCTGGTCTGGTTTTAGAAGACTATTCATTAGTTGGTTTCTCAACATATTTCTCAAACTCCTGTTTTTCTTTTTTCATTTGAAAGCCCTCTTTGACGAACAACGACATCATGTTTGTGAAGGTCCATGCTCCTTGGGATACGCTTTGCAAATATGCAGAGCAGATGAACATCCGAATGCCTTTCAGGTAACCATAGTTTGGGAAAAAGATTGAACCATTAACTCTGGAAAGTGTGAGAATAGGCTTTCTTAGTGGCAGGCAAATGAAATAGAGTCCCTCTAACTTGTCTTTTTCTTCTTCATTAAGAAAAAAATGTTACTTCACAGACTGGAAGAGCAAAACCTTGGGCAGGTAAGTAGATTGAATGAAATTCATGAGCAGCACAGTTGCGAGGCTTCATCCGTAATGTGAGCTTTGTATGGTGTTCTAAGACTGAAGAAGTTATCACCTCAAGGAGGAACACAAACAGAGAAACCCAACCACTGAGTTAGCATTAATTAGTCCAGGATTAATGAACCTTTTACACAGACTGTGAGTAAATATACAGTGTTTACCAAGTCTGGGATTAGATTTATAAATGGGAAAATCACTAAGTCATTAAAAATGTGATTAAGTGCAGTTGATTTTGCCAGGACTTACAAATATATTTGTTATGTTTGCTTGAATGTGATTTATTCAACTTTCCAACCTTTTCAAAAAGCACAACATCCTGCACATCATTGCACGCACATTGTTAAGAGTACAATGCTGTAACTCGCCCACTTTGACAGTGCTTTTCTCTAAAATACTTATAATCTTTCAGTCAAATATATGGAGCTGCACAGGCTCATTTGCATACTATTTTTAGAGAGATGCACTTGCACTTTGATGTGATTGAAGTGTTTGACAAGCTCTGCACGGGACTCCAAATTTCCATCTCTTCATCTCACTGTAATGCAGATAAAGACAGTCCAGCAATTTCCGAAAATGTATAGTAACATCTTTTAATTAACAATCCCTTCCTTTTGCTTTAAAAACCCTAAAAACCATACTGTTGAACTATTATAGGGAATGATCTGATGACAGTTGTTTGTTTGTTTATGCCAGTAGTCCACTGTCAATCAAATCTGATCAAATCACACTTCCACAGATCAAGCAGATTAGCTGCATTTCTCACTGTTAATTGTTTTTATAAAAACACCCAATAATGTTTTTTATGAACCTTCAGGCTTTAAACCTGAAGTTCATACCTTCCCCAGTGTTGTTGTTCACTACAGTGATAAGAGATAACTGAAATGACATTGCAATGATGGCAGACGTTTCTGTATGAGCTTTGAATGAGCCCTTGTGAAGCTTTAAATAGGCAGTAACAGTTAGTTGAGTGTGAGATTACTGGTCGTGAAAAGCGCTTTCATTTATCCATTTAACTGCAAACAAGGTGTGACTAATTTCTTCAATACACTGGGATGAACAGAGCGTATTATTGATATTGTTTGCCAGGATAGGTGCGACCTGACAAACTAACAGCAGTAAATGTGCCTGTTTTAGTGTTTTATGACACTTCACCTTGCAGATTGATATACTGTATCAATGAACTGTTTATCACAAGTACATTATGGATAAACATACTGAAGTCAATAGCAGATGTTAAAGGAGTTGACAATATGGATAATATTGAATAATGATATTAATAAAATGTTACCTTTTACATACCATGTACATGATACATACCATGTATAGTTTTACATTGTCATGCTTGAAAGACACACACAGCGCAGACAAAAATCACACAGACAAGAATCACTCGCCCACCTGTCCAACTGAGAACAAAGCACTTTTAAATGTTATGTGAGAGTGAGCTTAGTCATTGTGAACAGTGAGGACCATTATGTTTTCCTCAGAGCTCCTGCAGTCTTTCACTAAGCGTTTGCTCTAAAAAGAAAAATCTTCCCGAGTAGTAAATAGGCTTTATGTGTTTACTAATGGTCTGTCACTAAGTCACGTCCCTGTAATGCTGAACAAATGGGCCGTGTTCAGGTGGCGACAGGTTGCTGGTTTGATAACATTGCTTTCTGTCCTCCTCACAACAACATTCATAAAATGCTCTCTGGCAACAGTATGTTTTCCCCTAGAATTCCCATTTATATTAACTCGATTCATATTATAGCAGAGCTTTACAAATTACACAAAGACCTATCCAGCAAATATGGAGAAGCAGTGGGTAAATATTACCCAGCCAACAGATATTTAAATAGGCTAGCAGCGTGGCTCTAGGGATGTCGATGTCAGTATGTTGATTGGCCCACTAGTTTGGTCCTGACTGTAACACCTCCACAACTATTAGATGGAGTGCCATGAAACTTTGTGCCCTAATGATGTTGGTGATGCCTGTACATTTAATCTAGTGCCACTAGTAAACGTCAGAGATTTTAATTATACTTTGAAATATCTCAAAATCAACATTTTGCACAGACATTGATGATTCTCAGACTTTCAGGTTGTAATGACATTGGTGATCCCCTGATTTTTTTCTCTTGCGCCACCATGAGGTTGATGCTGGAACTATTGGATGGCTTGTCATGAAATTTGGTGCACACATTCATGTCCCTTGCAGGATGAATTGTATCAACATTTTGTAATCTCTTAAATTGCACTGTATTTTTGTGGATATGATTTTACACAACACAAATGTAAAAATTCATGTTTTGGGTAGTAAGATATTTGTGTATATATTTTTTACAGATCTCTGCAGTAAACATTGGACTAAATTCCACAAATGTGTAAAAAGGAAGTTACAAATGTAACATGACCCACAAATTGGCAGAAAGCAATCTGCAAATGTGCAAAAACTGTTTTGTGTGTAGAAGTCACTCTGTATTTTTGTAGATAGGATTTCACACATCACAAATGTAAATATACATATTTGTAGATAGTGAAATATTTGCTCATCATAGTACACATTTGTGCATTGTTTTCTGTGGGTTACAAATATTAAAGTCCAATAAAATCTTCCATATTATCCTGGGTCAGTGAGGGTCGCAGGCTCCTGAGTCATGAGCAATGTGAAAATTAAAAATGACTCTGCAGGGTGATGCCTGCAGTGTGTGCGTGCATGTGTGTGGAAATGTGTTTTTAGTGGGTGTGAGGTGGTGCGAGTTTGTCAGGGTTGTGTTAGCGCAAAAAGGTTTTGAGCCACTGTTCCATTTTAAAGAAAATCATCTTCATGTTAATCTGTGCCATTGATCCTGTTTCTCTTTGCGTCCATGCAGCAGGTTTCATCTAAGATGTCGTCAGATAAAAAGCTGGCTTCCAAGAAATCCAATGAAGCTAGACAAAGAGGCCTTGCCTGACCTGGAGGAAACTGACTGCTACACAGCCCCCTTCAGCAGAGCACGCATGCATCAGTAAGCAGGACATACACACAGTCATGCACATGATCGTGATTAGGCGTGCCACGTAAAGGCAGTGTCAGTAGTGTTATCTGATATTTCTCCTACTCTCTATCCCTAATTTTGCTCCTATCCCTTACATCCATGTATGTTCTGAGCTCGCAACATGGAATTTAGAAACCAGCTGATGAAATTTGCACGATGAGGTCTTGGATATTTTATAGCTTTGAGCCATAACTTAGAATGATAAAGACAAGTTGATCATAAATAAGATATCGAAAGACAGCAGCAGATGTCCATGAAATGATTAGATTTCTTCCCCGTTCCTTCCAGTTTTACCATTTTCCAAGCATCTTTTACTGAAAGTCATCATCCAATCTCATTTGTCATTGAATCATTTCCACTTATCCTTTTGCTCGTCAGCCTTGACATATTTTTTAGAAATAATAATGCTGGAATCAACACAAACTTTACATCCCAAATTGAGTTTTAATGAACATTTCGTTATCGTTATTGGCTCAGCTCTCATTAAGGGCTGTGACTGGATGACGTTGATACTGTTAAATGATGAATAGCTGAAGGAGTGTGCTGTTATTTTCCTCCCAGCTTCACTATCAACAATAGAGAGACCTTCTTTTCCAATTCCACCAGAAGCCGAATAGTCCATCATGTCCTGCAGCGCACGAAGTATGAGGATGGAAAACCAAAGATGGGTGAGGCACCACACTCTCTTCTTTCTCTTCTTCCTCCTCACAAACTAAACAATATTTCTAGCAGTGTAACATCAGTGGCAGGGGAATCCCATGCTCATTTATATGGAATGATACACGGATCCATCATAATGACCTACTTAGGACAATTTATTACTGAGAAGGGGACAGAGTCTACATATTAAATATTAAATATATATAATAAATACTAAATATTGTTTATGTTTTCTGTTAATCTTCTAGGTTTATTCACCTGTAACTTTAGTTTTAGACTTTATCAGCCCTAAATAATTTATGCCAAGCAGTGGCAAAGTAACAAAAGACACAGTAAATTCAATAAAACAATAATTCTGTATTTATTTCTATCACTGTGTTTATCATGTCACTACTAAAACCAGAAGGGAAATATTTTGCTTTTAATTTGACATTAGAGAGCGAGAGAAGGGCAGTGGGATGATTAAAATGTGGGCTGCTGCTGAGCTGTTGGTATCATAACTTGTGGCTGATCCCTCCTCTCCTTCTGGCTGTTGTTTTTTTGGAATCGGCAGTTACCAAACTGTCTGTCCACTCCCCCATCTACTATCTTGTCTGACTGCCGCCGACATGTTGTGCTGATTAAAGTTTAGCTTGAAGGGCTGGAACAAATTTCACATTAATATTTTAATACTGTTGACCACTGTACTTTCCAACAAATAAGATCAGCTCCGCCACAAGAGTGGAAAATCCTTTTCCAATCCACCCCTCCCTGCTCCTGCTCTTATTATCTACAGTTTTAGTCAGGGCAGGACATTGCAAATAAATGCACCATTGTCCTGTAAAGAAAACATTAAACTTCAGCCAATTCAGTCAGTTATTGTGATTGAGAAAATTTTTACTAATAGTCCAGCAAAAATCAAAAAAGGTTATTTCCAATTGCTTGCAGCTATTTGAAAGTCTAACCAGAGTGTTTAAGCCTATTATGTGCTTGTCTAATGCGGCTTGTCAGTTACATAATGCAGTAAATTATTATGACTGTGGATGAGTGGGTTTAAATGAATCTGGTGCTATATGTGTCTTTGTGCATCTCGCTGGTATTATCAGTATCCTTTGACATTGCATGGTTTATTTTACTGTAGGTATCAACCGGTTATTGGGCAACAACACGTACGAGGCAGCATTTCCTCCTCATGAGGTCAGAAGATTTTTATTTGTGCTGAAATGTGTAGAGATTCACACATTGTCAAACTGCATATTTCCTCCTGTAATATAGATTCCCCTACTCTATGTCTCATCAGGGTGGTTATAAAAGCAGACACCCAATTAAGACGCACGGTGCCCAGAATCATAGGCATCTTCTGTACGAGCGCTGGGCCCGCTGGGGAATCTGGTACAAATACCAGCCTCTGGACCTCATCAGGTAATTAATCACATTTGAAGTAGATGGCACAGCACTATGACCTGTTTTTTGACATTTACATGAGCTCTAGGGTCCTGGTTATGAGCCTCGTTCTGTCTTTTATGATATTCAGGATGTGATTGATAAAGTACATGATTATAAAGATATCCAGCTAAAGAGACTGAACAGGCTTTTTTATCACTCCCTGACATCCCAGGATGTCTGATATTTCTGAACTGATGTAGGGTTACTTTAACAGTGGAGGATGAACCCACTTTAGTTTCAGGTTGCTTTAGCACTGCTGTGTTTTAGCACCTCTGTTCCATCTTATCACATTTAAAGGAAGAGTAAACAGAGTGACAAGGAATACTGTTTGACAGATTGTGAAATGCGCTGATTCACTTTCTTGCCAAGAGATGGATAAGAAGATCAATACCACTGACTCTCATGTGTTAACTACAGAGCTGGATCCAGGAGACAATGAGCTTAGCTTTCCATAAAGACTGGAAACAAGGCAATATGCTACCTAACTCCGTCTAAGGGACACAGCACATTTTTAATTATATTTCTATAATATATATCTATAATTTTGTGTACAGATTAAACAAACAGGCTAGCTGTTTAACCCCGCTTCGAGTTTTTATGCTAAGCTAGGCTGATTACCTCCTGAGATTATATAAATTTAACTATCAACTATCAGAGATTTTTTCTGTTCTTACCAAGGTTCATAGCTGTCGTTTTCACAGTTCCAGCTGTATAATGAGGATGTCACATATCAATAATCAAATCTTCTTTATGACAATATTGGATTTGAGGCGGCTAAAATCAATATTTTTACAATAACAATCTGTTATATGACAATGTGAAAACATTGTGACAATGTGAAAGGGATTGCTCGTAGTGGGAATAATCAGCTGCAGCTGCCCTTGACTTTACAGAGCTAGTGACTTTAGGCTCATTGTTTAACTGTCCAGCCCCCAGCCATTTTCAGTCGCTGCAGGCAGCTGTTTTCAGCAAATAAATCTCCAAAAACCCACTGTACACAATCTGTTCAGCACCAGACTGCAGACAGACACAGTTAGCAACTAGCTGGAGAACATAATGGAGTATTTAGCAGCTAAAGAGATAGATATTTCCCTCAGGAGTTAGTAGAGCCCAAAAACAGCTAAAAGGAAAGTGAAATAAATGAATCATAATGTTGCTCTGTGTCTCCTGGATGTGTAAATAAGCAACTATTTGTTCTAAGTTCTATGGATCTACTTAATAAATGATGATATGCCAAAATTTTGTTCATACTTTGTTTCGACTGCCTCCAAGTACCAAAATATCAGTTATTGCAGGTTTAAAGGTCATTCTGATGAAGTACTTTGATTTTTCAGATCTTTCATTCACTAGATTAGCTAAAAACGAACATTCCCACATGGTGATCTTATCTATAAATAGTCTCTCAATTGAATTTCACATTGTTGTTTTATAAAATTACAGTATACATACTGTGATAGACCATTGTAGCCATAAACTGTTTATCTATCATATTGCCTGTCATGTATTTTTCTTGGTTACATAAACCTAGTGTATATCCTAAAACCAGGAATCATTACTGGGATACTAGTGTGCATGTACACTGTCTGTTAATACAGCGTTGCATACACACTTGGGAGTTGCCTGATTTTAACTAATTGCCACTGAACTCCTTTACTGGAGCAGTTGCGCAATTAGTGTCTTGCTCAAGGGCACCTGACAGCTGTGGTTTAGGAAGAAGAAACAGTTATTGATTAATTTTCTACCACAGCAATGTACTGTGTGACCTTTCAGTCCAGCAGCCTCCCTATCCTTTAGGCTACCATAACCACCTCACAGTGCACCAAATTTAACCACTACTTTATTGCAAGTGAACATGGCCAGATTTTATTAACAGTCAGCATAGTTTATTGTTGAATTTGACCACTATGTCTCTCTCCCAGGCGGTACTTTGGTGAGAAAATTGGTCTTTATTTTGCGTGGTTGGGCTGGTACACTGGCATGTTGATCCCTGCCGCCCTGGTTGGTGTTTTTGTCTTTCTCTATGGTCTCTTCACGATGGACTCTAGCCAAGTAAGGTCAGTTCACACAGCCCGCATAACATATAGGACAGTGCACATACTCCTTGAATATTAATGTAGAATGTGTAATTTAAAACATGTATATTCTTGATCGTTGCTGTCGTTTCCTGATTCATTGTCTCATCAGTAAAGAGATTTGTGAAGCCAACACTACCATCATGTGTCCTATGTGTGAGGAGACCTGTGAGCCGTGGACGCTGAGTGACAGTTGTGTCTACGCGAAGGTCAGTGTGGTCCTGATGATATTCATTTGTAGTCACAGCATATCAGCATCTCAACCTCTTCCAGCTCATTAGAAACTTTTAGCAAACATTTGTAAGCTCAGAAATTCTCATGACCCCATAAAGTAGACAGCTGCCATTTGAATTAGAGTAGGACTAGAGTAGGTCATGATCACAGTGATCATGGAGCTCCAAATAGATTATAGTGCAATAATAATAATAAATTTCAAACCAGTGTAATTCAGTTTTTATAGAAAGATATATAGAAGCAAAAAAGGTCAATATTTAAAGGTTTGGTCAGGCGTATTTGGAAATAGACTTCATTACTTACTTACTTGAGTTGAATAAACAACATCAACAACACTCTCATATCTGTCTGAAAGCACCTTAGCTTAGCACAAAGACTGAAAATTAGGTGAAACCGCTAGCCTTGCTCTGTCCAAACATATCATTTATACACTTTATTTTTTGTACAGATAAGATATGATATGTTAATTAGTAAACTTTAGAGGTGATTATAGCCTGGACAGCTAGCTGTTTCACCCTGTTTCCAGTCTTTATGCAAAGCTAAGATAAAAAAGGCAAAAAAGTGAATTTCCGAAAAAGTCAACTTTTCCTTTAAGAAATCTTTACATCTCAAGGACGAGAGACTCTCAAATATGGTGTTGATCACCACAAAGTGCTGACGTGTATTTAACAAAAGTGAAGCTGTTGAAATTGAAAATAGATAAAAGTCATAATTCAGTTTCATTTGTAAAGACACTATTTGGGAGCAGTCCTTCATGTGCTTGTGTTTCTAGGTGACCCATCTGTTTGATAATGGCGGGACTGTGTTCTTTGCTATCTTCATGGCTATTTGGGGTAGGTGGATCGTTTTTTGTCCCTTTTCTGGATTTTGTAAACACTTGTTACATCATCTGTACATCAACTATGTTCCTCGCTTGATACAAACCCTTCTGGAATTCAAATCTATTTAAACAAGAGTGTATCATTGCTCATGCTTGCACTCTCCTCTCAACTCCTCCAAACACATTAAGCTTTTCAACTGAGAATTCAATACAGTAAACACGCTAAGTGCAAATACAGGAGCTTCTTCTCTGTAATACATTTGTCACAGAAAAAAATCATGGTCAGGTTTCTCTGATTGAATCTCTGCACTAACATTTCAAGTGCTGTCCTGATGTAATTAGTCGGATTATTAAACATTTCTCCAGAGGGAGGCGGTATCATTCGGCTGTCAGTGTTGCAGAATTGCACCATGATTATGTTATATTGCACCTATGGTTCACACAGCTATAATATTTTTGTAATGTAGAGCATTAGGGTTACTGTTCAGCGTCTGGCCCACATCCATCTTATTTCCCAGCGTGGTAAATACTCACCTGTGCCCAGAGGGAAAAACGTGGCACATTGTGTCCTGAGTTTGGGCTAAATGAAGGCCAAGGAGAGCTGGAGAGCCAAGGGAGGTCTGTAGCACTGAGTCCTGTGTGATGGCTTTTGGCAATGTGGACCAAAGTAGCAGTACTGCGCCACTGAGTGAGTGCACTCCAGGTCCGCTGTCTGTGTGTGTGAGCGAGATAGAGATGAAAAATTGGTTCGCCCAAGGGACCGAATGTAGGCATCTGAAAAGGCTGCCTTTTAAACAAAAGTGGGTCAAGCTATAATAAACTTCAACATCTTTAACAGCAGTCAAAGTTGTTCTGACTTAGGATTCACAATCTGGTACTTTTTAAGGCCACAATTCCTTTGTGTGTCCCAAATGTAAATCTTCAATACTTTTGTTTTACTTTGAAATGAAAGTACAAAGAGATGGCCTTAAAAGTCTAACCGATAGAATAAAAATATATTATAATAATATATAATTATTATATAATAATAAAAATATTCCAGTTTCTATCAAATACGACAAGGAAATGCAGCCAATTCTCATATCTGAGTTGCTAAAATTGAGTATTGATTGGCAGTTTTGCTTGAAAAGTATTTATATTTATTTTATACTTATTAGTTGACAATTTTTTTCTGTTGATTGACTAATTTGTTAATTGGCTAATTGTTGCAGCTCTAAACAAATGTAATATGTTCAGAAATATGGAACATTCATAATGCACAAATCAGAGCTGTATTAAGGCTGCACAGCACTGATCAAGTTCTCATGGCGATTTTCATTAGATGTTCGTTGACCTGATACAAAAATCACACGTGTATTATATGTGTGTCTAATGAAAACTGACAAAAGGGCTGAATCAGAAGTATAGTGCGACAGTGTGCTGTCCATCATAGAGCAAACATAATTGCACTGCTCTTTTCCACTGATGCTGAGGCCCATCTTTCCCTTTCTATATTGAACCACAAAAGTGTTTCCGAAGTGTGTGTGCCATGCCTCCTTTAAAAAAGCCTTTTTCCTGATGTTACATAATGAACCAGAATACATGAAAAGTATTCACAGCAAAATGTTACGAACATCATTTCTGGTGTTGTGTGCAGCTCAAGTCATAATGGACTCGGGCACAAAGGAAACTATGCCTCCAGACTGAATTCTGCCCACAGAAAGCTGTACTTTTGAAGTCTTTCAACATAGAATGGATCTTGCCTGACAAAGACAATGATTTGGCAGTGAAACATTGTACAAATAAAGCCTTGCTTTACAGCTTTGCTGTTGCCACTTTCCCTTAACTTCACCACAGAAAGGAAAGGTTATCTATGAACTGATAGTTGATCTGATCAGTTTCAGTAATGGGCCATGCACGTCACTGCAGCCTGTGATTCACTCAGGATATCTGACCACGATGTGGTGTTTGGTTCTGCGTTCTGTCCAAAGTTAATGACCCTCTGCAGTCACATGATTAACAATTATACCATGTGTTTGATATCAAAGTTGATCAATAGTGTGACTCATCCCTGATCCCCTCTGCAGCCACAGTATTCCTGGAGTTCTGGAAAAGGAGGAGGGCAGAACTGACTTATGACTGGGATCTCATTGATTGGGAGGAGGAGGAGGTACGTCAGCAATATCCTCAAATAGATCCGAAATCAATTTATTACCTCACAATTTTGGTCTATACAAAACAGGAGAGTTATTGCTTCATTCGGAAGAAACACCTGCAGTTCATTAGTTCATACTGAAATGTGTGTTGTGAATCAGGAGGAGCTGAGGCCTCAATTCGAAGCCAAGTACTCCAGGGTGGAGAGAGTCAACCCCATCTCCGGCAAACCTGAGCCTTTCCAGCCCTTCTCAGACAAACTCAGCCGGCTCATGGTGTCTGTGTCCGGAATATTCTTCATGGTAAACCCTTTGATCTTTGAATAATCTACCCTTTGGGGATTCAGGCTCAGAGTGAGATCACCATTACATTGTGTGCCATCTTTGGAGCAATTATGATGTGCCAGCAGTGGCATAACATCTCCCCCTGCTGGGTGAAAACTGTATTGAGAGGAAATGGTGGATTTAGCCTTCTGATGGCCTAATTTCTCCTGTGTGGCTGATTACATTTGACTGATGAGTGTTTTGTTTATCTGAATAGTTAGAGTTTCTTAATCAATAGCTCTTGCTTTTTATGCTGCACAGTTCATTATAAGATAAGATACAACCTGCTTCTCACAGATTTTTAAACACATATATCGTCCCCTCCTCTCTGCTTCCTTATTTCCGTCATCTCTGCTTAGATTTCCCTCGTTCTGACAGCCGTGTTTGCTGTGGTGGTTTTCCGTCTCATTGCGATGGAGAAATTTGCTTCCTTCAACTGGTATTTTGTGAAGAAGAACTGGCAGTTTGCCACCTCTGGCACTGGTGTCTGCATCAACTTTATGATCATCATGTCTCTCAACTTGGTGGGTGTCTGGACAACCATCATCTGGCACGTTTACATATTCTGTCCAACAAATGTTTCATGAAACATTTATTTAGAACTTTGTTCCAGGAACTGTCAGATCCACAGCCTGAAAGACTTTTCAGGGTTTTTGTTTTTTGTAGCTGAGATTCCTGCTTGCCTCTCTTTCTCATGATAATTGCTCTCCTCAACCTTTTCCCTGTTGATGCTTATAAGTACTATCATCTTGTCAGGTGTACGAGAAGGTGGCCTATCTGCTGACAAATTTAGGTGAGCGTTGTCAACATGCCGCATGCATTTACAATATCATTATCTCTTGCTTCTCAGATGGTTTGCAAGCATTCATTTTCTCCCTCGTCCACCCCACAACTCCTGTTTCTCCCCCCTCAGAGCACCCACGGACAGAGTCTGAGTGGGAGAACAGCTTTGCTCTGAAGATGTTCCTGTTCCAGTTCGTAAATTTGAACAGCTCTACATTTTACATTGCTTTCTTTCTCGGAAGGTAGGCTGGCTGCCATGAACTCTACAGTTCCTGTTTACAGTGAATTTAATGAGAGATTTTGCAAAGATCTGTTGTTTCAAACTCCCATATCATGACATATGCCAAGACTCCTTCCTATTCCCTTCTCACTGTATAGTTATTTTTCAGACCTCATGTTTCAGCATTTACAAAATATGGCTTTGACTAGAAATGCAGCCAAGCTGTGGTTTATCTGACATAATTTGCGCCTTTGAGTGTATTTTTTCCTGCTCAGAGTTTATCATCTTCGCTCAGATTGAATTGAATTTCGCAGCTAACGTTGCCCTTCTCAATCTGTTCAGGTTTGCTGGCAGGCCTGGAAATTACAATAAACTCTTTAAGCGATGGAGATTGGAGGAGGTGAGTGCAATTAGGCATCACAATAAGTGGGCCGACTATTGCCTTCTGTTTTCGGATATATTTAGAGTTTTCAAGTAATTCATCTTCCTAATATCCGCCTGTATATTACTATGCGAACCATTAATCTTCCACATAATTACTTGGATTTAAAATTTTAATGATCTCAAAACAGAATGGGTTGAAGTGTGTCCCAGGATTCACTCATGGCTTTGAATTGTTCGGCATGAAATATGGATTTCACAGTTTATTTTTATTTAAATGTGTTTTTCAGTGTCACCCAAGTGGCTGCTTGATTGATCTGTGCCTGCAAATGGGAGTCATCATGTTCTTCAAACAAATCTGGAACAACTTCATGGAGCTCGGTTATCCGTAAGTAATATGTTATTGTAATCATGTGGTTGTTTTTCCATGAACCATTAGAAATGCGGTAATAAATCTGTTATGCTGTAAATCCAAGTGATTGGCATTTTACAAACCGTCTGTTGTTTTTTTGTCCTTTATATCATTAGCATATGGAAAGGCCTTTCTCCGGCAGAAACACATCAAATCCTCTTGTGGAGCTTAGTGAAATGGTTCCTGCAGTGCTCAGTACATTGTCAGAAATAATTGCTTTGAGTTGACAGCTAGCTACTTGCTATGTTTTCAGTTTGCTGCAGAACTGGTGGTCTCGCAGGAAGATGAAGAAAGTAGGTGGTGGAGGGCAGAATGTAGAGAATAAAGCTCAGCTTCCACAGTGGGACAAAGACTGGAATTTGCAGCCAATGAATGCCCATGGACTGGTGGATGAATACCTTGAAATGGGTAAAACACTACACTATTTTGACACATTGTTTGTGCCAGACTTGAGACGGACATCCTCTGATGTTCATCCAAACGGTTCTCTAATCTGCAGTCCTCCAGTTTGGCTTCACCACCATCTTTGTAGCAGCGTTCCCTCTGGCTCCTCTCCTGGCTCTGCTCAACAACATCATTGAGATTCGTCTTGACGCCTACAAGTTTGTGACTCAGTGGAGGAGACCCATGCCTGCCCGAGCCACAGACATAGGTCAGTGTGATCTCTGACTGCCCTCACACCTTGTCACACAGTGTTTGCTTCATTTTTAAATCAAAGCCACTTGTCTTTCCAACAGTAAAACATTGCAGGAACCAAACATTTTCCAACCTGTGGAGATAGATATGTACCCATATCCTCTGCTTCTGTACTGCCATATGCTGCACTTCCCCTCCCAGCAGCCCACCTCCCCATATGACTACAAACACCACCCTCCAACTGCCATATAATATATGACCAAATACTTTTTGAGGCATGTTGCCCTGTAATTAAAGGAAGAATCCACAATGAAACATTTAGAATTCTTCAGCTGTAATGAACACATTATGTCTCAGTCGCACAGAATCAAAGAGCAAAGCTTCTTTGTGGGTTTAAGCTGACATTTACCGATCAGACAAATCTAATGCAGAAAAAGCAGAGAGATGATTTGTTTCCAATGACAGTACAGTAGCCTCAAAAGATTTTATTGTAATATATCAAAAAGATATATTGTATTTTAGTAACACAGTTGACAAACTATTTGGTTACATGGCTGTATTTGTGTATAGATAAACAATATGTCCTTACACCATCTCTGGAGACTGTTGAAACTCATTCCCATAAATTATAAACTGAAGTGAAGTAAATAAAGCATGATGAAGGAAAGTAAGCTAAATTACAAGACTTCATCACAGAATAATTCCTGTAAAGGCTTGAATTATCCTTCTCGGTTGTTCGAACCTCGGAACCCATAGGCTGTTGTTTGACGGTGATTCGAATGCAGATACATTTAATAAAAGCTAATCTCTAGGTTTCTGATATTGATGAAAAGCTAAATCGTCATCAGATGATAGATGATGGGTTCTGAGGTTGTATTTAGGCAGTGTCCCGCCTCTTTTGCTGTCCACGCGCAGAGACAGAGGCAGTTTAGCTGCATGCCATCAAACACCTCTCAAATGTGATCGTAGTCTGACTATTATTGACCCATACAGACACCAGAATTCTTCCTACACCAAAATCTTGTCCCTTGCCTACAGATTCTGCATTAATATGCAAAAATATGTTAATAGAGATTAGATGCACTTTAATGTTTCACCAATAAAAGGTTTAGTGTTGTAAGCCACGCAGAACTCTGTAGGTGAACGCATGCAGGTTCATACTGAACACTAGTTTTCCTAACTGAAAATGTTTATTCTCCTCTGCTTTGGCTGTCAGGGATCTGGCATGGGATTCTCGAAGGTATCGGCGTGTTGGCAGTCATCACCAACGCCTTCGTCATTGCTATCACCTCAGACTACATCCCCCGCTTTGTCTACGCATTCAAATATGGACCGTGTGTGGACAAGGGACACCACCATGAGGATGAGTAAGCTAAAATATAATGCGTAAGCTTTAAATATATCCGGCAGAGTGGCTTGTGTTGTGGTGAGATAGCTTCTGCTTTCGCCCTCAGGTGTTTGCGAGGCTACATGAACAGCAGCCTGTCTGTGTTTGACATGGGCGAGATGAAGAACAGCAGCCAGTCCAGATACTGCAGGTACAGAGACTACAGAGCACCGCCCTGGAGCTCAGTGCCGTACGAATTCACCCTGCAGTTCTGGCACGTCTTGGCTGCCAGGCTGGCCTTCATCATCGTCTTTGAGGTCTGTCAGCACTCCCCATTTCTTTTTTGTGTGTTAACCAGCAAGGCAAGAAGCTAAAACTAAATCCCTGCCTTCTGCAATGATTTCTGCAGTGAGGACAATTGGTTTAATATACACCTATTGTAGGGCATATAAAGTTCTTTACTGTGGTGCACACAGTGTTAACCTTTGCATGCTTATTAAATTATGCAGCAAATACTGGCAACTAAAGTGTGTGTGAGTTCTGTGCAAGGTAACTCCTAAATTATTAATGCTTCCCTCAGCACCTGGTGTTTGGGATCAAGTCCTTCATAGCGTACCTCATTCCGGACATGCCAAAGGATCTCTGTGATCGTATGAGGAGGGAGAAGTACCTGATGCAGGAGATGATGTACGAAGCAGAACTAGAGCACCTGCAGAAGGAGAGAAAGAAGAAAGGACGGCGTTATCACCATGAGTGGCCTTAGCTTTACCCACCACTTCTCCACTACACACCGCACAGCCCTCAACTCACAGGCATGTCCTCCCCAGCCTGCTTATTTATGTGTTTTAGCTTTGAGAGTCTAGCTCCACTCGGCTGATTCTATACACCAAAGACACCCCCGTTTAGTAACCAGATCCTTCCCCAAAACTGTCTGGCTTCAGGCTCTGACCCTCGCCATCTGTTCCACATCCAGTGTTGGGCTGCTCTTCTGGCCCCACCCCGCTCCTCCTCGAGCCCTCACCTGGCTTCATCCAGCAGGTTGCCCTTGGATCTGTGCTGTGTCATAGCTTCACTGGAAAACCCTGTGCAATTGTAATGTTTACTATGCAGATCAAGGGCTGCAGATCACCACTGTTCACCCATCCTACATTCTCTCTCTCTGTGTGTGGCAGCTAGCTCTCCGCATGGCTGCGTTTTTCTCCCGTGAGCATTAGCAGAGCCGTTCTGCTGCTAATGTGATAGAGCTACTATGGCACTTAGCATTTCTTGTTGCAAAAGTGATTCTGGTGATGTGGCTACCAAATACAATGGACACTGTTGTTGCAAAGCGACTGTATATTGTCCCTGAAGCATGCTGATCAATATTTGCAGCTATATGGTGAACTGCGAAGAGAATAAAATTAAGACAACTGCACACATCCTGTAGGATGTTAACATCTATTCTGTACATTCTCTATGAAATCATATCAAGTGCATGGTGATATTGTTTTGTATCTTTTGATAGACAAAGTCGCTGTGTTGATGCCTGGTTCACATGTGTCTGTACTCAGTGCAAGCTAAATGTCAATCTCCGTCTGTGCTACTGCTGAGCTTGACTTTCTTGAGTGGAGGAAATGTGAACTTAGTGCAATTAGATTGTGCCTACTGCTCACCACAATTGTGTCACGAACATCACATGTGCCTGTTTGTGCTGCACATGCTTTTTCAAGTGCAAGAAATGTTCTCTTTCCTCATTCTGTTGTCTGATCTTCTGTTAACTCTCTGAACTCTCCTGTTTGGATTTGCTTTGGATGTGAGTCCCACCACAGTACCTACTCGGGTCTCAGCTAATGGCTCTGAAACATGTCGACGGTGTACGTTGTAATGTGACTCCCACCATTAACAATGTATACATGCACGCAGGTACTGCAAATCTGCTCTTCCGTTCTGTGCTCGCAGCCTGTTTTTCATTTGTTGTTGGAAGCCCTGAAGCGTGGTTGAAACTTGGATCACTTAGACATACCTGTGGCTTGGGTGTTCAAGTTTACAAAGAACATCCAACCACTGTTCGTCACTCACAGCACACCAACATATTTCAGTTTGGGTCCTTTGCTAACTAAGCACACAGTCAGATGCAGTGTCGGCTGCTTTCGGACCTTTTATTGATGTGAAACCTAGAAATTCGGTTTTGTTAAACGCAGAGTCATGACATTGCCTTTACTTGTGGTCAGTTCTGATGTCATGGATTACAGAACTCAGGAAAACAGGCAGCATGTGCGAAGTATCCATCTGTGAATCTGAGTCAGAATCATAATCATTTCCTGTTTCATTCACGATGAGATGGAGAGTCGTGTAGTGCGTGGAGTAAACAGTATTAATGAGGAGTGTTTTCATTTTGTAGGTGATGAGAACTTCAACATCAGCCCAAGACCTTCCATACAGGTCATGTTGATCATATGATGTTTGATACGATTTAGAGTTAACGACATTATGCACAGTAAACGTGAAAGTTACATGAACCTAACACCTGAAGGTAAAGAATATCACTACCCTGAATGCATTGCACAACACTGAAAAAACTATTCATTATTTAAAAATAAGTGTACATTATTTAAATTAGTTTAGTTATGTTGCATTGTATATACATTTTATTATATGTGGAATGTTTTTATACTTTTTATTTTGTGCTATCAGTATGAGTTTACCTGTTTTCATCCTCAGATAAACAAAGTAATGTCCACATTTCTCAGGTGTCTTATGAATGTTTGCAGATGATAAACTTTTTATCATATTTTCTAAAATCCTGCTTTTTTAAATTATATTTTTGCACTGGTAGTGCATTCGCATGACTATTATGCACACTCACAGTTAAAGCATGTTTTTTAATTTTAAAATTTTAAAATATTGAAAATCATGGAATACCATCATGGGGACATATGATGCAGGTCGTAAGATGTAATGATGCTTTCAGTTCATAACGTTCAATCCAGTGATTCAAACAAGTGTTTTTAAAACATATTCCAATACTAAAGAAATTACTCCGGGTTTTCAGAATATCTTCCCTGCTATGTGAACACTGAAAATCTATGCATGTTGTTATCCTTGAGTGCTATGTTGATTTTGAACAAATGCAGATGTAAATGTACTGGTACATTGGTACTGTAAAGTATGCATGACCTAACATCTGCCTTGAGCAGAGCTAACTTCTGTACAGTTGTTAACAGCGTCTTAAACATATCACCTCCGCTTTTCAGTGTTGAACATGACAAGACATTGTGTTTCTTGATTTGACAGAATTTTATACTGTAAGATAATTTTCTAAATAACATCTTAGACTCTAGACTAATTTCTATAATCTGGCCTGGACTGAATTTAAGAGTCTGATCAAACGAAACATGTCAATCCTCAAATTTGCTCTGTTTGAACAGTCAACTGGGAATTAGTATAATGTTTACCTCCTGACAGCTGAAGTGTTTAACTTTATGGGATTGGTTGGGAGAGTTATGAATGAATAACTACATAACCTTGAATGTTTGACTTGCCCAGCTACTACTAATTTCCAGATGGATCTTTGTCCTGTTATCTTCTCTTCTCTGGCAGCATCGGTGTCCCTTCTCACTAATACAAATACTGCGCGGTGGTGGAAAGGTGTCTCATGCCTTTCACTGTTGGCAATAGCACAATATGGGTATTGCATAATAAGTTATTATGGCATGACCTTGCACATCTCTGAAAACATTGCAGTCTAGAGGGGGATTATGCTTTCTGTTCTATGCTATGCCTCCTAATAGGATTGTGCTTGAGCAAGTGATGTGTGACTTGACGTGGAAGCACGGTGATGTTAGACCATAGATTTAACTGCATAATAGGATGGTATCAGTTGTGACATGAAGTATATCAATGACATTGTTGACTTCGTTCCTGTTTACATGTAAAAACATATTGAAATGTATAAAAATAATGTAACATAAAATAATTTGGATATCACTTTTTTCTGTAATAAATCATGGATTGTATCTTTTAAATCAAAGCTGCTCTCTTTATTGTTGCTTCCGTTTCTCTGTAATATAAAACAACTGAAAAACAGCCTCTGGGCCGAGCTGATATGGTCTTCATGACTATCCAAGTCTAAATCTGCTAATGGAACAAACCAGGGCACAGCAGACTGCTGAGACTGTTTTTTCCCCCCTGCTATTATAACAAACCACAAATATTCTTGCCAAAGAGTGTTCATATAACATATTGTTAACACTATTAGTATTGTAGGATTTACAAACTGCATTAGGATGCTGTTGCTGCTTAGCCTTCACTTCAACTGCTTTTCTGTTCATGTCATATATGTGTGTGTATGTATGTATGTATGTATATATATATATATATATATATATATATATATATATATATATAATGTGTGTGTGTGTGTGTGTGTGTGTGTGTGTGTGTGTATATATATATATGTGTGTGTGTGTCTGTGTGTACAGGGCAGGAGATGCTGAATGGCACTATAAAACGATTTTGGATCATTTCACCTCTTTGTGAGG
>NC_060171.1:14509190-14538876 GCF_021292245.1 Micropterus dolomieu | reverse complement strand
CAGGGATCTGGCATGGGATTCTCGAAGGTATCGGCGTGTTGGCAGTCATCACCAACGCCTTCGTCATTGCTATCACCTCAGACTACATCCCCCGCTTTGTCTACGCATTCAAATATGGACCGTGTGTGGACAAGGGACACCACCATGAGGATGAGTAAGCTAAAATATAATGCGTAAGCTTTAAATATATCCGGCAGAGTGGCTTGTGTTGTGGTGAGATAGCTTCTGCTTTCGCCCTCAGGTGTTTGCGAGGCTACATGAACAGCAGCCTGTCTGTGTTTGACATGGGCGAGATGAAGAACAGCAGCCAGTCCAGATACTGCAGGTACAGAGACTACAGAGCACCGCCCTGGAGCTCAGTGCCGTACGAATTCACCCTGCAGTTCTGGCACGTCTTGGCTGCCAGGCTGGCCTTCATCATCGTCTTTGAGGTCTGTCAGCACTCCCCATTTCTTTTTTGTGTGTTAACCAGCAAGGCAAGAAGCTAAAACTAAATCCCTGCCTTCTGCAATGATTTCTGCAGTGAGGACAATTGGTTTAATATACACCTATTGTAGGGCATATAAAGTTCTTTACTGTGGTGCACACAGTGTTAACCTTTGCATGCTTATTAAATTATGCAGCAAATACTGGCAACTAAAGTGTGTGTGAGTTCTGTGCAAGGTAACTCCTAAATTATTAATGCTTCCCTCAGCACCTGGTGTTTGGGATCAAGTCCTTCATAGCGTACCTCATTCCGGACATGCCAAAGGATCTCTGTGATCGTATGAGGAGGGAGAAGTACCTGATGCAGGAGATGATGTACGAAGCAGAACTAGAGCACCTGCAGAAGGAGAGAAAGAAGAAAGGACGGCGTTATCACCATGAGTGGCCTTAGCTTTACCCACCACTTCTCCACTACACACCGCACAGCCCTCAACTCACAGGCATGTCCTCCCCAGCCTGCTTATTTATGTGTTTTAGCTTTGAGAGTCTAGCTCCACTCGGCTGATTCTATACACCAAAGACACCCCCGTTTAGTAACCAGATCCTTCCCCAAAACTGTCTGGCTTCAGGCTCTGACCCTCGCCATCTGTTCCACATCCAGTGTTGGGCTGCTCTTCTGGCCCCACCCCGCTCCTCCTCGAGCCCTCACCTGGCTTCATCCAGCAGGTTGCCCTTGGATCTGTGCTGTGTCATAGCTTCACTGGAAAACCCTGTGCAATTGTAATGTTTACTATGCAGATCAAGGGCTGCAGATCACCACTGTTCACCCATCCTACATTCTCTCTCTCTGTGTGTGGCAGCTAGCTCTCCGCATGGCTGCGTTTTTCTCCCGTGAGCATTAGCAGAGCCGTTCTGCTGCTAATGTGATAGAGCTACTATGGCACTTAGCATTTCTTGTTGCAAAAGTGATTCTGGTGATGTGGCTACCAAATACAATGGACACTGTTGTTGCAAAGCGACTGTATATTGTCCCTGAAGCATGCTGATCAATATTTGCAGCTATATGGTGAACTGCGAAGAGAATAAAATTAAGACAACTGCACACATCCTGTAGGATGTTAACATCTATTCTGTACATTCTCTATGAAATCATATCAAGTGCATGGTGATATTGTTTTGTATCTTTTGATAGACAAAGTCGCTGTGTTGATGCCTGGTTCACATGTGTCTGTACTCAGTGCAAGCTAAATGTCAATCTCCGTCTGTGCTACTGCTGAGCTTGACTTTCTTGAGTGGAGGAAATGTGAACTTAGTGCAATTAGATTGTGCCTACTGCTCACCACAATTGTGTCACGAACATCACATGTGCCTGTTTGTGCTGCACATGCTTTTTCAAGTGCAAGAAATGTTCTCTTTCCTCATTCTGTTGTCTGATCTTCTGTTAACTCTCTGAACTCTCCTGTTTGGATTTGCTTTGGATGTGAGTCCCACCACAGTACCTACTCGGGTCTCAGCTAATGGCTCTGAAACATGTCGACGGTGTACGTTGTAATGTGACTCCCACCATTAACAATGTATACATGCACGCAGGTACTGCAAATCTGCTCTTCCGTTCTGTGCTCGCAGCCTGTTTTTCATTTGTTGTTGGAAGCCCTGAAGCGTGGTTGAAACTTGGATCACTTAGACATACCTGTGGCTTGGGTGTTCAAGTTTACAAAGAACATCCAACCACTGTTCGTCACTCACAGCACACCAACATATTTCAGTTTGGGTCCTTTGCTAACTAAGCACACAGTCAGATGCAGTGTCGGCTGCTTTCGGACCTTTTATTGATGTGAAACCTAGAAATTCGGTTTTGTTAAACGCAGAGTCATGACATTGCCTTTACTTGTGGTCAGTTCTGATGTCATGGATTACAGAACTCAGGAAAACAGGCAGCATGTGCGAAGTATCCATCTGTGAATCTGAGTCAGAATCATAATCATTTCCTGTTTCATTCACGATGAGATGGAGAGTCGTGTAGTGCGTGGAGTAAACAGTATTAATGAGGAGTGTTTTCATTTTGTAGGTGATGAGAACTTCAACATCAGCCCAAGACCTTCCATACAGGTCATGTTGATCATATGATGTTTGATACGATTTAGAGTTAACGACATTATGCACAGTAAACGTGAAAGTTACATGAACCTAACACCTGAAGGTAAAGAATATCACTACCCTGAATGCATTGCACAACACTGAAAAAACTATTCATTATTTAAAAATAAGTGTACATTATTTAAATTAGTTTAGTTATGTTGCATTGTATATACATTTTATTATATGTGGAATGTTTTTATACTTTTTATTTTGTGCTATCAGTATGAGTTTACCTGTTTTCATCCTCAGATAAACAAAGTAATGTCCACATTTCTCAGGTGTCTTATGAATGTTTGCAGATGATAAACTTTTTATCATATTTTCTAAAATCCTGCTTTTTTAAATTATATTTTTGCACTGGTAGTGCATTCGCATGACTATTATGCACACTCACAGTTAAAGCATGTTTTTTAATTTTAAAATTTTAAAATATTGAAAATCATGGAATACCATCATGGGGACATATGATGCAGGTCGTAAGATGTAATGATGCTTTCAGTTCATAACGTTCAATCCAGTGATTCAAACAAGTGTTTTTAAAACATATTCCAATACTAAAGAAATTACTCCGGGTTTTCAGAATATCTTCCCTGCTATGTGAACACTGAAAATCTATGCATGTTGTTATCCTTGAGTGCTATGTTGATTTTGAACAAATGCAGATGTAAATGTACTGGTACATTGGTACTGTAAAGTATGCATGACCTAACATCTGCCTTGAGCAGAGCTAACTTCTGTACAGTTGTTAACAGCGTCTTAAACATATCACCTCCGCTTTTCAGTGTTGAACATGACAAGACATTGTGTTTCTTGATTTGACAGAATTTTATACTGTAAGATAATTTTCTAAATAACATCTTAGACTCTAGACTAATTTCTATAATCTGGCCTGGACTGAATTTAAGAGTCTGATCAAACGAAACATGTCAATCCTCAAATTTGCTCTGTTTGAACAGTCAACTGGGAATTAGTATAATGTTTACCTCCTGACAGCTGAAGTGTTTAACTTTATGGGATTGGTTGGGAGAGTTATGAATGAATAACTACATAACCTTGAATGTTTGACTTGCCCAGCTACTACTAATTTCCAGATGGATCTTTGTCCTGTTATCTTCTCTTCTCTGGCAGCATCGGTGTCCCTTCTCACTAATACAAATACTGCGCGGTGGTGGAAAGGTGTCTCATGCCTTTCACTGTTGGCAATAGCACAATATGGGTATTGCATAATAAGTTATTATGGCATGACCTTGCACATCTCTGAAAACATTGCAGTCTAGAGGGGGATTATGCTTTCTGTTCTATGCTATGCCTCCTAATAGGATTGTGCTTGAGCAAGTGATGTGTGACTTGACGTGGAAGCACGGTGATGTTAGACCATAGATTTAACTGCATAATAGGATGGTATCAGTTGTGACATGAAGTATATCAATGACATTGTTGACTTCGTTCCTGTTTACATGTAAAAACATATTGAAATGTATAAAAATAATGTAACATAAAATAATTTGGATATCACTTTTTTCTGTAATAAATCATGGATTGTATCTTTTAAATCAAAGCTGCTCTCTTTATTGTTGCTTCCGTTTCTCTGTAATATAAAACAACTGAAAAACAGCCTCTGGGCCGAGCTGATATGGTCTTCATGACTATCCAAGTCTAAATCTGCTAATGGAACAAACCAGGGCACAGCAGACTGCTGAGACTGTTTTTTCCCCCCTGCTATTATAACAAACCACAAATATTCTTGCCAAAGAGTGTTCATATAACATATTGTTAACACTATTAGTATTGTAGGATTTACAAACTGCATTAGGATGCTGTTGCTGCTTAGCCTTCACTTCAACTGCTTTTCTGTTCATGTCATATATGTGTGTGTATGTATGTATGTATGTATATATATATATATATATATATATATATATATATATATATATATATATATAATGTGTGTGTGTGTGTGTGTGTGTGTGTGTGTGTATATATATATATATATGTGTGTGTGTGTCTGTGTGTACAGGGCAGGAGATGCTGAATGGCACTATAAAACGATTTTGGATCATTTCACCTCTTTGTGAGGAATTTTTTTTGTAAAGGGTCATGTTGTGGGGGCTACGCCGCTGGTGGCCCAGCCAACCCCTGCTCCTCATGCCCTGTTGGCGGATCGACTGGCTTCAACTCCGTCGGTGGTCCAGCCAACCCCTGCTCCTCGCGCCCTGTTGGTGGATCGATCGACATCAACCCTCTCAGTGGTCCCGCGGCCCAGACCACGCCACCTCCTTGTTCCCTGTCCACGGTCCCCATCCCCGTCTCTGGCTCCCCCCACTCCTCGCCAGTCCACCTGCCGCCACACCGCTCCCTTCACTGGTCCCCTGCCTCCCACGGCTACCTTGCCTCACCTCCTCCACCTCACCAGCTCCTCGGTCCTCCGTGCCCACGTCCCCTGGCGTCCGCCTCACCTCCATCTCCTCTTCCCCAGCCACTCTGTTACCTCTAAATAAATCGACAAGAGACTGAACTCCCGCCAGGCTCGGTGGGTCCTGTTCTTCAACCGGTTCAACTTCACCCTCTCCTACCGCCCTGGACACCAAACCAGATGCTCTCTCCCAGCTGCACTCCACAGACACCGCCTCAGACCCCCCGACACCATCTTGCCACGCTCTTGTCTTGTCACCACGGTGGTCTGGGAGGTGGAGTCCGCCATACGCCGAGCCCAGTACACCGAGCCCGACTCCGGCACCGGCCCTTAGAACTGCCTCTACATCCCGTCATGTGTCCGCTCCTGGGTCCTCCAGTGGGCGCACGCCTCCAAGTTCAGCTGCCACCCTGGGATGGCCAGCACCCTCTTCCTGCTGCACCAACGGTTCTGGTGGTATGGATAAGTACTGTCGAGCCTTCGTAGCGGCTTGTGAGGTGTGCGCCCGCGCCAAACCCTACCATCAACTGCCCGCCGGTCTGCTTCGCCCCCTTCCAGTCCCCGGTCGTCCCTGGTCCCATATCGCCCTGGACTTTGTCACCGGTCTCCCCTGATCTAACGGAAATACAACCATTCTCACCATTGTCGACCACTTTTCTAAGTCTGCCCACTTCATTCCCTTGCCCAAACTCCCAACCTCTCTGGAAATAGCCTGTTTGCTTATCAACCATGTCTTCTGCCTCCATGGAATCCCTCTGGACATAGTCTCAGAATGGGGACCCCAGTTCACCTCCCAGGTCTGGAAAGCTTTCTGCAACGCGTTTGGTGCCACTGCCAGCCTCTCCTCCGGCTATCACCCCCAAACCAACGGGCAGACCGAGTGGGCCAACCAGGACCCTGGGGGCAGCATTCAGGTGCGTGGCGTACCGCAGTCCCACCTCCTGGAGTTCCTACATCCCCTGGATTGAGTACGCACACAACTCCCAGGTCAGCGCTGCCACAGGTATGTCCCTGTTCATGTGCGCCTTGGGTCACCAGCCCCCCCGTTCCCGTCCCTGGAGGAGGAGGTGGCAGTCCCCTCTGTACAGGCCCACCTCAGGCTTTGCCGCCGGATCTGGAGTCAGCTGGCGGACCCCCACCGTGCCCCTGCTCCCACCTACTGGCCTGGGCAGCGAATTTGGCTCTCCTCCATGGTCCTCCGCCTGCAGACCCCTTCCAAGAAACTCACCCCCGGTTCACCGGCCCCGATCCCATTGAGGCAGTCATTAACCCCTCCGCTGTACACCTGACCTTCCCGCCTCACCTGAAAGTCTACCCCGTTTTCCACGTCTCCAGGGTCAAGCCTGTCGCCACCAGCACCCTCTCCGTACCAGTGGCAGCGCCTCCCCCGCCACGGATGATAGACGGTCACCCCGCCTACACGGTGCGTTGGCTCCTGGACATGCATCGTAGAGGTCAAGGCTACCGCTACCTGGTGGACTGGGCCGGTTATGGCCCAGAGGAGCCCTCCTGGATTCCCTCCAGCCAGATCCTAGACAAGACCCTCCTGACGGATGTAGTGTCCAATATTTGTGCATTTGACTCATAACAGTTCAAAATAGCACTGTAGCAGCAGAACAGAGGGTCAGTGACCTTCTACGGGGAGAGCAGTGATTAGTGGTTATGTAGGGACTGAACCCTTCTATAGAATTTGACCTCTAACCCCTTGTTTTGTTACCTCAGAATAGTACTGTACCCTTCTATGGGTTTGACCTTTTATTTTGCAGACTCAAACCCTGCTATGGTACCTAACAGATACCTAAACATATCCTATATAAGCTATGTTTGATGTACAGAGAGACAGAGTGGCCATCGGGCTGGGTCACTCTCCAAGCTGCTGCAGAGCTTGTAATTGATGCTGAACTCCTTGATTTAATAAACTTTTATGATCAAGAACAGTGTCAAGCGGGTTTCTTCTCAACACATCATCGCAGCATTATTGTTTGGACACCACACGGACTTTTACAGGGCCCATCCAGATAAGCCTGGGGGCCCCCTGTTGTGGGGGCAGCCCTGCTGATGGTAAGTGTCCTGGTTTTTTCTCATTTCATTTCTCCCACTGTTTTGTTTTCCTGTACTCTGCCTGCCTCGCTGTGTCTCCTCCCCTGCGTGTGCTCTCCCTCTCTCTCTCCCTCTGCTCCTGAGCTCAGCCAACGGCCCACACCTGCAACTTGTCAGCCACCTCCTCTGCCTGCCACACCTGCCAGCAATCAACCTCATCCCTGCCTGTATATCAACCCCGGTTCTCCACACCATCTCCGCTTGATTGTTGTTGCTCCTTACCTGGTGCCACTTCACTACTCAAGCGCTGAGTATTCTGCATCATTTCTGTTTCCCTGTACTCTGTTTTCCCCTGTGTCTAACCCTGTCTGTCTGTCCATCTCCCCTCCAGGTTCACTCACCTCGGTCCTCTGTTCCGTCAGCTGGGCTTGCCACCCTGCCCTCTCCCCTCGGACTTCTTTCACGGCGTCCTCCTCGGTCCCCAGTGCCCCCGGCTCCCCTGTCTCAGTCTCCTCGGTTCCCCGGCGGCGTCCGCCTCTCCCTCTCCTCCACTCCCTCAACCCCTTTTCCCCCTTCAATAAAGCCCGTTCATCCCGAGTGTTGCGTTTGGGTCCACTCTGTCCCCACAACATAACAAGTCACATGCTAAAACGTTTGGGAACTTCAGGTTTAATCTGTGACTATGCATTGTATTTAATAACCTTATTCTACTCTGTGTTTGTATATAAAATATTAATCTGTAAGGTAATTAGTAACAGCAGCTGTTAAATAAATGTAGTGGAATAAAATGTACAATATTTCCCTCTGAAATGTAGTGGTGTAGAAGTATAAAGTAGCATAAAACGGAAATACTCAAAGTACAAGTACCTTAAACTCTAACTAAAAAATTTTAATAATGATTTAACACAAAAGAAACTAATCAGTATCTACTGAAAAAGAGAGGTAAGCCGCCACATAGAGTATCTGCTTGCTACACAAAGAAAGATGCTTTGGTTCAATACAAAATTTATTCTCCAGCTTAGTTGCTCACAGCTGCAGCGCACCAAAGTTAAACCTTTCAACCCATAAAACAGCGTTATTCAGTTTTCCAGAGCGAACATAATTCCAACCACAGCCTCGTATTTCAGTTATGTTAACCACTCTCCCTCTCACACAGACAGCAGACATTAGTTCTTCATCTCTACAAGCACCTCAAGGCAACTGATGTTAATCATACAGCACAGATTTACAGTGCAGGTTAGGGAGGTAATCAGTGGGACGGCTGAGACTCTGGCTTTAAATCCAACAGCAAACGGGACGTAGCCATGGATGACGATGATGATAGGAGGTGTTCAAACATATATGATAAAATATGTTTTATGAAAATTCTTTCCACTCATATCCTTTGAGTAGCTAATTTTTAGCCGTGGTGGGAACATGGCTCTAGGGCTGGCAATGGTGGGTTTGTTGATTGGTCAACCACGCATGTTGTACAGACATTCATGGTCCCCAGAAGATGAACACCCTCTGATTTGTTGATCCCCTTTTCCTCTAGCACCAACATGATGTTGACTTTTGATGTTCTGAGTGAAATGTCTTGCCAGCTAATGAATGGATTGTCACAGAATTTTGTAGATATTTACGTTTCCCTCAGATGAATTGTAATCATTTTGGTCAGCTCCTGACTTTCCATATAGCGTCTTTATACTTTGGTTAAAGACCAAGTATCGGCAAACTAACAACATTCCTATTAGCCTTAGCTGTACTGTATGTTTAGTGCTAATTAGGCTATACCTGCTTAGCATCAGCATGTTATCATGCTGACATTTGCATTTAGCTCTAAGTATCACTTTGTCTAAGGAAAACCTCACAGAGCTGCTAGCATGGCTGAAGACTTGTCAAGTCTTGTTAAGTACTTACACTTTCAAAAATGCATCCCTGTTCATAGGCTGTCAGCGTACCTTATCAATCAATTCATTGGATTCGAGTCTGGCTCCTCTTGTTAAGTGCTGAGGTCTGTCCAAGATGAGTTTTAAATGTCTGAAGTAACAGCACATCTGGAAAGCCTTGTTTCAAATATAGAGTAGGAAAACACAAAAATCGGTTTGGAGTTTTGTTTATATACCAATATTTACACTATTATTTGCACTGTAAAGTTCTGACAAAACTGTTGATTTCAATATCATCGCTTGCCAGATAAAGACATTTTTGAGAATGCAACTGGGCCATTTCAAGCAATCTTTCTTAAAAATTCAGATCTGTTTTTTATATAATGCATTTTGCACAGTGGCCAGATTCAGATATGAAGCGTAACGGCAGTGACCCAAGTAAAGCCTCCTACACTGAGAAGCAGCTGCCTTGAATAACTTTGCAGAGCTGGAAGGATGAAAGAACTGACACCTGTACAGAGGAATGATGCAAAAACCTGCCATCAAACCTCCCGTTGCACCAGAAAATTACTGAGCAGAGTCAATTTGATTCACTCTACACAAAAAAGACATGAGTTACTTTCAAAACTATAATTATCATCAACATCACTGCTATTGATATTAGTTTTAGTAGTAAGTCATTTTATTCTACAGTGTCTCCAATCAGTGCAGGCTGCTCCAGAGTAAACACCTGCAAGTCGATCCACCATCTTGTCCTCACATGTAAAAGGTAACATATTGCTGCTATTTGCTTGGCCACCTCAACACACGTGTCTTGCTGTTTTATGTTTGTGCTCTGCAGTGCTGATTAATCTGTAAATAGCATTAAGCAGGTTTTGTGTTATCACAAATGTTTGTCTGTCCAGCTGCTAGCAGTGCCGGAGAAAAGTACACGCCACAAAGTCCCGATAGGCCACTGCTGTAAGGACACTGATGCTAACAGCCACAGGGCTGACTGTGGTTATGAACCGTTAAGAGGTCTGCTTGATTATCAACATCCTCAGTGTAAATGACAAATTGCGTAGACAAGAAGACAAGCTAAAGCATGAGCTTGTGGGACCGGGAACTTGAAATCATTAGTTAAACAGCAAGAGTACTCTTAATGCTATGAAAAACAGACGTGTTCAGGGACTCTAAAAGTTTGCACATTTTGCACAGGAAGAATGTATCTTTAGATCAGTCTGATGAGCAAGGAGGGGTTGAGTAAGGAGGTTGTGGGACAAAATCCTGGGAATTGATCCTCTTCAACTATTAACAAATAAAAAATGTTATATTTATTGTCAGTGGAAGACCAGAGTCAGGTTGGCGGGAGCTGCATCTCTGGACTATGGGCTGATTGAAAACATACTGTAGATATTGGTCCACGGGAGACAATCCAACACGTGTGGTCTCGGAGCAGAGGTTTGTCATCTGCATTAATTCCATTTAATAACACTGGCAGAGGCATGATGAAGAAATCCACTCTCATTCGCACTTTTGAACTAACATTTTGAAACCTTTAGTGGGTTCATTGTTAAAACTCCCACTTTCCAGAAGGTTCGTGACCCCATTTGCTGTAAACAGTGGTGAGTGTGTGGGCTTATGAAAGTGTCACGATTCAGCTGCGGTTTATTTGTGTGGGAAGAGAGAGAAAAATACTGTGACAGTGATAATAATACTGTAGTAGGTGAAAGATAGCACAAAATGATATGTCTTGAGGCTGTGTGGAATCACAGTCTGTTGAGGTTTCTGACAGTGGAGAAAGGACTTCCTCTGCGTCAATGGTATTCAGTGTGATTGTTGAACTCCGGCGCAGAACAGAAGGCTTAACAAAAGCCTTTTCTCTTTGGAATAAATATCAAAACCTGATGCTTACAGTTGATGCTTTTGATAGATGATGCATTTTTTGGTAATTAATCAGATGCTCTGGAGACATCTTTAAGAGAAGTGATTTGTCTATATTTGGCATGTTATCAGCAAGAATAAAACAATATACTCCTTACAATCAAACAAACATAATGATTACTGTCAAAATATTAATTTTTGGTGTTAGTCGAGATTGAACCCATCCACATCAATGGTGTGTCAGTGGAGCGTATGAGCAGTTTCATATTCCTAGGGATCCACATCTCACAGGACCTCACTTGGACAACTGACTGCTCCAACCTGTTCAAGAAGGCCCACCAGCGCCTCTTTTTTTCTGAGGACTCTGAAGAAAAACCACCTCTCTTCAGACATCCCGGTGAATTTCTACCGCTGCACCATCAAGAGCATCCTAACCAACTGTATTACAATCTGGTACGGGAACTGCTCTGTCTCAGACCGGAAGATGTTGCAGAAGTTGGTGAAAACCACCCAGTGTATCACTGGAGCCTCACTTCCTGCTATCAAGGACATCTACATGAAGTGTTCTCAGGAGACCAATAAACATTAAAAAAAGACTCCTGCCACCCAGCACACTGGCGGTTTGCCTTCCTGCCCTCTGGGAGGCGCTACAGAAGCCCACGGACAAAAACCACCAGGTTGAAGAACAGCTTTTTCCCTACAGCTGTCTCCCTGCTGAACTCTGACCCCCAACGCCCCACCCCCCTTCACACACATACACACCTACTCACCAACCCCATCACATTCACACTCACCATCTTCCCCTGGACTGAACCAGCTACACTTACCTCAATTGCACTGCCACCATGGACTTTGACACCGCTGCACTATTAAACGCACCTCTCATCTAAGCATATCATTGCACAACTGTACATTTGTACCGCACATTCTGTATATATTGTAAATCATTCCGTTGCACTACTGTACATATTGTGTAATCCCCACAATAATCACATTTGCACTACTGGACACACTGTATAGTTATTCATACTGTACTGCCATAGTCATAACCTGTTGATAGCCTGTACCTACCTGTATCAATTGACATTCATGTAGACATATATTTGTATTTATATATCATTAATACATTGCACTTTGTATAATAATGTATCATATTCTATTTATTTACTGCTTAAGCACTTCAGGTTAGATGCTATCTGCATTTCATTACATTGTACCAGTGACATGTACAATGACAATAAAGTTGAATCTAATCTAAACTAATCTAATCTAATCATGTGACTGTTTAAATGCATATATACATGCATATACATGCACAGATATAGTTGGAGAGATATATCTTAAAGCCTTTTCTAATTCTATTTATGGTATCTAGTAGTTTAGTAGCTTGTAATTTGTAAATTTGTTCATTGTATTTTTTGACCTACCCCATGATTGTTTTGTGTAACTTGTGCATGTAACTGTAATTTTATTTTATGTAAACAGCTGATACTGCAACACTGCAATTTCCCTTTGGGATGATTAATGTACCTGTCTATATAATGAACTTTATATTTTACCACTAACTTATTTTTTTACTTGGATTTATTATTGTACATTTCTATTTCTTACTAAACAGATTCCTGTATTTGAAATGGAACTTTTCCCCCACTTCTTCTAGAAATGGTTTCTGTCTTCACCAGATTTGGCACAGAAGACAGAGCATTGAAAATGTGAGTCATTTCAGGGTTGTTTTTTATATTCTATGGTGTTTTCCTGTTTATGGATGCCAAATAGTTTATTTGACAAAACAGACACATGTCTTGAATATATTTTGCAAATGCAGCTAAACTTATGGGCATGTGGATACATCAACGTTATGCAGAATTTGCATTTTCCTTGTACGTGGCACCACAGCAATATAATACATTTAAATTGTCATTGCCCGGTGGTCATGAGTTTGACTCACTTAACATTCTTAAAGATTTTTCCTTATATAGATTCTTAATATTTGCTAACAGGATTTACAAGGTTGTTTAGTTAGTAATTATACAACACAAAGAAACTAAAGTTTGTAGTCTCTTAATGCTACACACAGAGAACTTAACTGATCATTAAATGTGTATTAAAATATGGTAACATTTAAATAAATAAAATAAAACAATAGGCTGTATTCAGTTATTCATATACAAAAGATTACATCAAGCATTCAGCCAAGCATGTCTGTCTGAAGCAGTTCTGGATTCAAATGCTGACAAAAAATATCAAAACATAGCAAATAATTACAATTAAAAACAGAATGAGAGGGTTTGTGCAAGGCTTTCTGTTCTCTGGGTGCTTTTTAAAAAACAAACTGATAGTCGATTTCTGAGAGGTAGATTTCTAATTTCCTGTAGGACCTTGTTTTAATAAAGGGCCACATAAATAAACCTCGCTTTACTGTTAATAACTGACTAATACTTTGCTGAATTATCACATCTTTTTTTTTTTTTATTGTGATGAGCATGAGGTTATTAAGATTCATTGTGAGACTGTGAGTCAGCTGCTGGTCTCTGCAGCCTCCCACACAGCCTCCAGGCCCTCAACCCTTCTGCTCCCTCAGATCAGCACTGAAAAGAAAGTCATTACCACCATCTGAAAGGCATCTGTCCAAACTGTGGCTTTCAGGTCTCTGCATCCACACAGACACACACACACACACACACACACACACACACACACAACATTATACAGTAGAGGATCAACAAGCACACCCCTCCCAACTCCACAAAATTATTGTTGTTGTTACATCTGTTACATCTGCTTTCAGGCATCTTTGCCCTGCAGTACCCCATTTGCTTTGGCACGCTGGTCTGTTTACTCTATCACTGTTTATGTTGAGAGACACTGTATTTATTCAGGTGCGTCACTTATGAAGAAACAGAGAAAGCCTGCAAGCTGGGAAGCCTCAAGCTGTCTTTGCTTGTATCCTTCATTCAACAGTGTGTTCAGCAGTACAACGGTGATTTTCAGACAAACAACTCTTTTTTTATGAAAGCTCCACTCTGAAAAAAAACTGAAGTAAAATACAAAACATGTGCATTTACAAGGATTCCCACACTCTAAAGTACAATTGGAAAAATATTTCCACACTGAAATGTTATGACTGCACTATTGTGGTGCAGCAGGGACACAACTTCTACAGCTCATCTACTACTGTTGGGTGTTGACCTTTTTATATACAGTCTATGGTGTTGGCTCAGTCTTTAAAAATAAATGCAATAGAAGGTGCAAACTGTGTCTATGTCAAATATAAAGTCTAAAATATTCAGAAGAGAAGCTTCAGTTCTGGTAATTAAAAAAAAAAAAAAAGCTGCAATAATCCATATTTCATATTTACAATAGATCAAATACTGTGTGTAATGTGAAAAGGATTGTTTATAGTGACAAACCCACAGATAATTATTATCTGACTCTGCGGATCGCCAGAGCTCTGCAGAGCATTTTAACATCTCCCAGCTCGCTGTTGTGGTTCAGTCTTGCTGCTCTCATCAGCATCATTTCCAGCAGCAGCTGGTTTCAGTGAGAAAGCTATTAAAGCCCACAGGTATTATTTCCCTCAGGAGTTGGTGGAGAGCAGAAACAGACCTTAAAGGAGAGTGAATAATGGATTTACTTTCTCCAGGTGGTCCAATACATGTCTTCAAATGAATGGTAATGTTGCTCCACATCTGCAAGATCTGTAATTAAGCAACTGTTTGTACAGGCTTTCCATAGAACCTTTATGTGTCAGTGTTTTGTTTACAGCTGCTATCGCTGCCCAGAAGTGGCAAAAAAAAAAAAATATTGCTTTAAATGTAACCCAGAGTGTACAAAGGACTTGCATGGTATTCACGTAGCCAAATTACAATCAGTAATTGATTTCTTAAAATATTTACTCAAAATCAAAAGGAGCTAAACCTGGATGGAAGTTGTCATATCTGTCATAAGCCGTTTTCATGGCAGACATTTTTGACACAGTGTAATTAATTAATAATATTACATTTTCATTTATATATCGCCCATTCATAAGAGAAGTTATCTCATTGCACTTTTCACATAGAGCAAAGGAAAATGGAATAAATAATAAATGGAATCGAATGTAAACAGTAACACCTGTGCTGTGAAAAGTCAAAATGTCTGGACTCTGGAAAAGGCCCATTTCCTCTTTGTCCAGCAGTTGTCCCTACTGTGTTCCCACCTTTCCACATCATCTGATCTCACCTGAACTCCTGCTCCCAATTCCCTCATCTGCTCACAGTATATGGCAATATCCGCCTTTAGTCCTTGTTTCCTGACAGATTGTCTGTTGTGCCTCCTAGTCATTGTGTTCCAACTTTGTTGTCTTATATCTGCCTTCCTGTTTTTCAAGTCTTTGATCCCAGCAAGATTTTTGGACTTTAAACTTCCTGCACAATCTATTGGTTTGGTTTGTTGCTGACTGCCCCCTTTTTGCCTCCTATCCTGTTTATTGACAAAGTAAAACCTGCTTTTATCCTACTGCTGCTGTTTGTGGAGTCTGTGTGTGGCTCTCAATCCAGAATTGTTAAAGGGAAGAAACAGCATCTCCAATACGTGGAACACATACAGTATGATCACACACTATATTTTCATATACCACTCTCAAAACGTATGTTTCTTTATACCATCTATTCCATGTTCCCCCGCTGCTCCAAATACAATATGAATATGAATGATCAAATAGAAGAAAACTGGCAATTTCCAGCCCCATGTTTACAGCTTGCCATATGTTTCCAGTTTATATGAGCTTTGCAGACATGCTTAGAGCCATATCTGAGACCACCCTGTGATGATGTAATTACCCAAGACAGGATGTGTCGCCCAGGGGACTCTCCCTCTGAGTGGTAATGTAATCACCTGACTGAAGTCATCAGAGTGAACTCTTACTATACTCTCACTAATCCAACAGAAAAGCATCAACTAAGAGCTGCATTCTGTTACAATTCACCTAACTTATTGTTAAGATACACATTAGGAAATCCAGTCCTTCTTTTTCTGTGTACAACAAAGCAACAACATTTGTTGTTTTATTGATCGGATATTTTGTTTTGGACTTGACTGCTGTGTGTAATAGACTGGATTGTATTACTGGTAATAATTATTGCTCCTATGTATTGAAAGAAAGTTGTGTTCTTTAAAAAAAAAATGATACAACATTTTTAAAAACTTTAAAGGAAATGTTTAAATGCCATGTCAGAATTTGTTGACCTTGAAAAACTTGCATCTTGAATGCAATTTGTTTAAGCTCAGGCTATAAGCTAGTGTTGTGTTATAGTACAAGATATAAATCTGTCTTGTTTGTGTTTAATGGCTGACATATAGATTTACCTTTTAAAGAAGCTCAGCTCAGGGAAGTTTTCTGGTAATAGAAACTGAAGTAAAAATAGAAAATGCCAGTTTATTGTATGCACAAAAGAGAACAAATGATAACAAACTAAAATTATAACAACTACAATAAGTTAATCCTGATTCTAATGCTGTGAAACACACAATGAAATTATTGTAATTGATTGATTGAAATTTTGCACTTCCAGAGCCAAACTTTTGAATGATGTATGATACATCCAAACAAATGTATGATCTGATTCACACTTAAAGCCTAGTCTACTACTCTGCTCAAATATAAATAATTTGGTGAAACTATATTGTGAACAGCCTTGTGACGTGCTGCACTGACACTAGTTGGAGTAACCAGGGGCCACCAGGGGCCCTCCTGACTTTAACAGGCAGTCTGTGCCTTTTAGGTGAGGGGGAGACTGTGTAACATGAGTCGGGATGAAAACTGTGCGTTGGATCCGGCTGCCAGTGCAGATGCTGTTCGCCAAAGAGAGCGAGAGGAGGTGCATGATGGATCCCGTCCCACTGTTGCTCATCGTGGTCACATCTTTGCCATTTTGCCCGGCAGTCTTCACCGGGCCCCTCCAGCCGGAGATCTCCAATGGTACTTTCCATCACTTCTTTGTTCCAGACGGGGATTACGACGAGACTGAAGACCCGGAGGACTGCCAGATGTTGTTTAAATTCTCAGATGTGTATCCATGCGGGGCCTCTGAAGAGAGGGACTCCGTGGTGCGGGACGACTTCATCATCACCAAGCTGCAGGCGGAGGACGCGGCGCGGCTGCTGGAGGGCATCGGCAGGACCGTGACGCACGACCTGGACGGGGAGGACAGCTACGGCAAGTTCCTCCAGCGGGAGATCTCCCAGATCGGAGAGGCTTTTTCAAACGTGGACAAGTCTCTGCTGGAGCTGGAGGTGAAGTTTAAACAAAGTCAAGAGACTGAGCTGAGAGAGGAGCAACAGCTGAACGGCTATGTTATGAAGCAAGTGAGTGACATCAGGGACGCTCTGAGGGGAACTACGGACATCTCGGTGGGACTTAAAGATAAACAAGAGCTGCTGTCTCTCATCATCCGCAGTCATGGCACCAGACTGAGCCGCCTGAAGACAGAGTATCTTCGCGTTGGCTCATAGTGGGATTATTGCAGTTTATAGTGTGTGTGTGTGTGTGTGTGTGTGTGTGTGTGGTGTGTGTGTGTGTGTGTGAGAGAGAGAGAGAGAGAGAGACAGAGAGTGGGAGGGGACCCTCCAGATCAACAAAGAACTGGAAAGTTCATTGTGGCTTATGAATATCCTTCTTTGGCATCTTGAATATGTCTGACCTTTGGTTATCCCTGCTCCTTGGAAATGTGCCATTAAGGGGAGCTCTAACATCAACACATTCCTCTGAGTCAGGAGGGAAAATGGAAATGTAAACATAAATTAGGTCTGCATGCCATGTGTCACCTCTGAGGAAGAGATTTATTCAGAGGAGAGTATGAAAATAAAAGCCCTTAAGTAGATTTGTCAGCCTAATTTCTAAAATAGCTGCATTTTTGTATTTATGGTATAATTACATTGTTTAAACAATTTTAGGTTATTAATGAACAAATAAATGCTTAATATTCATCACATATCTTAATTCCCTCTATAAGAGATGCCATATGTTTCAATGTCTTTAACAATAAAATCCATAATTTTCTTTTTTAATGTCATAAGTTTTCTTCCCTTACTAATTTGTCATGAGACATACAATGCCATACTATAAAAACATCCATCCTTTGAAGCTTGAGGTTTACATAAACAGTGAAAACCTCTGAAATCTGAACTTTTGATTTTCGGCAGCGGAAAGTGACCCTCCTTCCCTGTCATGTATTTACGTCACCACATTTGTTTTTGGCACTACATGTGGCAGATTTGCCTGACCCATCCAGTGGCCCTGGTTAATTGGCGTCTGATGTCTTTCACCGCCTCCCACTTCCATCTGGAAGTCATCTACTCAAGTATGAAATATGTTTGTCCAAACCAGCCACTGTTGTCACTATCTACTTTTTGTGATCTATAACATTTGTGGTTAATATGAAATGTTTTGTGTTGAAATTCTGTGTTGTTCTGGATGATGTCATTTTAAAACAAATATACTTAAAAACGCTTGTTCAGATCTCTGAAAGAAATATATTTTTGCTCTTCTTCCGACACAGTGTTTATGTGAGGAAAGTTGTTATGAATTCCTGAAGGCATAAACTCTACCCCACAGGGTCACACTCGCAAACAAATCTACTGTCGGGATGATTTTATTTGCAATTCCTTGAATTCAATCTTCTGAATGCCTTTGTTAGCAATATTTAACGACCATTAAAACGCTCTTGTTCCAGCCAACGTCTGCAACAACCACAAAGTAACTGCCGTAAGCGTGCCCACTTTTTACAGAGATAATATCTCTGCAGATGTGAAGGAGCCAGATGGGCTGCTATGGGCGCAACTGGGTGTGATTTCCTCTGTCTGGTTTTCCTCACAGTCCAGCTTCCCCAGTGGGACCCCTTTTTAAAAACAGCTCTCTGTGGCTCAGTACAGTCCCAGCCTACCCCGTCAAAAACCCAGAGCTGAAGGAGCTCCATGTGTAGAGAAACCCTATATGTCTGTATGGCTCTTAATTTCTAGGGGCACTGCACAGGGCGCCCAAGATTTGATTAAAAGATGTGGTTAAATTTCCACTGTGTAAGGAAAGGTAAAGTGGTTCACAAAAGCTCACATAAGCAAAGCCCCCATCTTACTTAATTTGTCTTTTTTGGCTCAAATCGTTAATTCCACCTATAGAAAAATATTATTTCTGTGGACTGGTTTCAGGTCCCTGATGCTTAGAAGAAGGCAAGTCAGAGTGTCGAGCACACTCTTAGAAGAAGGTATTCTCCTCACTGACATACAAACAAAGAAAGGTCAGGAATGCAGACCAGAGTTGACCTGAGAACAAACTGAACTCTCTCTTTTCAAAGTGCAAAGCCCCCAAACCACATGCCTCTGTGGCGTTATTATTAGAAACATAAGACTTATCTGAATACAGTACAACTGATACTAGTCCTACTATTATTATCACTGCAGTGAATACTCCTGTATATTGCAACCACTACTAGCTAATAGCATTACCATCCTTCAGCTACATCTGCCATGTTTTTGCTCACACTTTATGGAGAATAGAAAGATATGACAAAATAATTTTAACATACTGACTAGCTTTTTCAGGAGAGGTTTTTAACCACATCTCATGGTCCTCAACAGTGGGTCAACACATGGCATAGCTTTCAAATGCGTCTCAGTGGACCAATGACAACTGAGAAAACTCCCATTGATCAAAAGTCCGTTCTCCAATGAAGACCATGAGATGTGGTTGTAAGCTAGCAAGTGGACCTTGAGTTAAGATTATTTTGTGGCCAAGGCCAAGAATTTACTTTCATGTTCAAGTGTAGATTGAATTGACATCTTTAACAAATGTTACTTATGTAACAAAACAAGATACCCGCTACAGTCTAATATTTACTCAGACAGTGGTAGTACTCAGATCTTTAACTTAAAAAGGAGCAGCACAGTGTAGAAAACTCTATTACAAGTAAAAACCCTGCATTCAAAATATTACTTAAGTAAAAGTACAAAAGTATAGCATCAAAATATACTCTAAGTACCAAAAGTAATAGTACTCATTATGCATAATGGCCCATTCATTCATGTATTTAGCTGACGCTTTTATCAAAAGTAACTTACAATTACTATACATGTCAGAGGTCGCAGGCCTCTGGAGCAACTAGGACTTAACTGGCTTGCTCAGGACACATTCGCTATGTAAAGATTTAGTGGAGTAATGACATCCTGAGCAAAGAAAGCCGTCACGCTCCCTTTGAGCGTGTTGTCATCCGAGCTTCTCTGTTCTTTGTTTTAGCCGGTCTGGCACCATGTGCATGTGAGTACATGTGAGTCCCTCGCTGTGAAGCTGTTGGCTTTGAGGAGAGTGATAAATGGCTTTCTTTTCTCATCTAACGCGGTGAATAAAGGATTTATTTTGACCAAACCAAAGTTGGTGATCGTTGGAACAGTGGAAAGACTAACAGACTGTTTTGGCGAGTTTTATTTTTGTTTCTGTCCAGTTTGACACAATGAAGTGTGTTTAACGATGACTACGTGGTGAAATAACAGTTGGGTTTTTTTGTCTGATGATGAGCAAGAGCGATATATAGGCTGTTTCTGGTTAATCATAAAGGGTCTCACTGTTTAACAAAAATGTATATCTCTATGGGGATCTTTCCCATAATGTTGTCATGTTGCACTTTTAGTGGACATACACTACTTGGACGTGTCCCAAAGGATAACACTGCAGTCATTGCAACCCATTTTGTAGCTGCCGGCGGAGGAGTAGAGACAAAATTCTGTAAATTAAGGGTTTATTTAGATTACATCAAAGTTGGTGATATTTAGACAAATAGAAAGACAAACAAAGACAGGTTGGTTTATGTCTAGTTCTGCAATCTGCAAAGTAAAAATGGAGTCTGATCATCCCATTTGTTTTGTCTGAGATGCTGGTGCTCTGGTGCAACATTTAATGGCAATGAAAGTAGAAAAATAAAGTAGCATACAAATTGCTCATGTGAACTTTTTAGCGCACTATTAGGACTATCTGACAGCTGTGTTTCTACTGGCTTTGCAGAGTGAGTTTTTACATGCAAAAGATTGATTGAGCTTCTTAAATTGAATGCATTGCAAGACTTGAAACTAGCCAGGCCGTCTACTATATTAACTGACTCTTTAATGTGGGCACGTATAGGACATGTAGGACGTTCTCCTCATTAAACACATATGCAGCTTGTGTCATTGTAATGAGGGAGAGTTTAGTGCAATGCAACAACACACTGCAGAAGGAACCATTCTTCACAATGAGTACTGATATGTAAATACATTTTAATGCAAAAACATACTTTTGTTTATTGATAAAACTAAATAAATCTAATTTTAATGGATTATTTGGTGGTGGTATTGATGATTTACTTGAGTAAAGAATGACTTCTGGCCCCTCTGCAGTTTGTACAAGCCATTCATGAGCAGTAAGCAGTGAGCAGATAATTGCTGAATATGGTAAAAGATTATAATTGTTTAATACAGTTCATCTTTCAGCATGTCAGAAAGTGCTGTTTTTTTACGAGTTTATAATATACAGAACATATTTTTTTATATCTTGAACATTATAATTATTTATGAAGACACAGTCTCCAGTGGCCAACATGGTTTTAACCAACAACAGGGATTTCAAGGCTGCAGATGCACATGACTCTATGAAAATAATAAATACAATTTGAGCAATATAATGGTAAAAAGGAGATGCTAAGGAGAAGAGAAACCTCAAGAAAAAAGATAGTGAAGCCATAATTTGAATGAGATGTCAGAAAGATTTAACTTCTCATAAAAGTTGTGCGAAAGCAATTACAGCTCACAGTGGCTGGTATGCATGTTGTCAATGGGGGAAAAAATTTTTAATAGTTATCAATCATAATACAAGTGTAAATTTGTGCTGTTGTCAGATTAAAGTATATTTAATCTGGATTTATTTATTTTTTATCGATCACTGGTGTTTATTAAAGGAAGTTTTATTTCACTATAATGCACAGCAGACGATTACTTTTTCTGTTTTATTTTATTTGGATAGTTTTATTTCTGTCCGTTTTTTGGTCACTGACTCAAGTTCTGGACACATGCGTCTGCACATTTAAATGTTCAGAAGTTGTTGAATAAAACAGACTTGCTTGCAGCACTAACAGCAATATAAACAGCTCCTGTTTTTAAAATAACGCTGTAAAGGTTTTGGCCTCTCTGCTTGCTGACATACCAGTGGAACTTGAGATGACCACAAAGACGTTTATATGATATTTGTTCAGTGTGTTACACAGGCAAAAAAAAAAAAAAGTTTTGCAAGGCTGTTTTATTTTTCAAAAATATTTGATGGGGTAAGACCTCAAGAACAACAAAACATTTCCCTCAAACACAGTTTGGTCTTAATGCTCATTTTTTCCTTGAATAAATACAAATGCATCCGCATACATACAATTCAAAATGTACACGTACATATCTTGTTTTGAATGAGTACATAATGATACACAGTTGCCCTTTGAAATGTGACAGTACACATCCATAGTTTGATCTTCAATACAGTTGTCAAAGTTGTGCTATTGATCTTCTGCCAGTGTTTCTTTTTCTTCTTTTTTTTCTTCTCAAACTAGCAGATTTTACAGGAAGAAAATGTGAATATATACTATTCTCCTCTTGAAGAGCAGGCAATAACACTGAACAGTTCATTCATGAAGAGGGACAGTAAAAAAGCACCAGAGGAACTGAAATTGTCTTCAGTCAAATCTTTTTCATTTTCACGTGAGCGAGAGCCAGTCTCCTGTGCTTTCTCTGTGCCAAGCTGTGTGGAAGCTCTCTCTGCTCTGAGTCCCTGGGTAAAACTGTCTCTAGAACAGGGCTCCTCACTGTTTCCGGATGAGTCTGTTGGATGTGCAACGGCCTGTCACACGCAGCCATTCTCCTGTCTAGGCTTTTGCACCACAGGGGTGTGTGGTGGGTAGAGGGAAGGAGCGAGTGTACACAGGAAACCGGCCAGCAAAGTAAGGCCCAGTCCACCCCATGCACAGAACATGGACCAGCCATAACCATGACTGATGTCCTCTGGTATTCCAAACATGTAGCGAGGATAGCGGGACAGTTCAAAGTTGATCCCAGCCACACATGTGCAAAGGGAGATTATGCAGCATGTCCCTGCCAGAGAGGAAAAAGAAAATAAGTCCACTACTGCAATCCATTTTCATCCCCTCTGATGCATCAGCTCACCACTCTCTTATTAACAAAGACCGTACTGCCCCTCTGTGGTGATTCAGGGTAGTGCTCTTTATGTCTAGTGCATCTTACCTCCCATGAGGAAGAGAAGTCCAGCGACATACTGCATCAGATCATGCTCCTTACAGCAGCCCAGCAGGCCTATAATCCAGCCGAACAGGATGATGGCTATGGCCATGCCTACGAAACTGGCCGTCATCCTCTGGAGGTCTGCAAAGCGCACAAGAGAAGTGACAGTGTTTGTTGGGGCGATGCCAAGTTCCTCTACATTTATTCATCAGATTATGAATAGGCGCTTTGGGAACTCACGCAGCGCGTGCCACTCATCCTGCCTTATTGTCTTCGTCAGATTGATTGGCAGATTTCTGGGCAGCGCAGATGATGAGTAGTAGTATTTTATCTGTGTGCAGCGCGGAACCAATCCTGTGGATGTAAACAACACAAAGAGGATGACACATAAGCTCTGAGATGAGAAGAGGAGGATCTCACAAGGCTCTCTTCTGCCACCCCCCCTCCCCAAAAAAAGCACCCAACCCCCTTCCACCTCCACCCACCCATCCACCCACACCATTGTGGAGTAGCTTATTGTACGTATCTCGAGGCTTCTGTTACTACAGTTTATGTGTAGTGCTGGCAAATAACACAGCACGTCGATTGCATTGTAACTGTACTCCATGTTATACTGCGTAGGCCTCGAGGGTCTGTGCGCAGCATCAGCACCTTGGACAACGCATTCGCGCACAAAGTATTCACTGACAGCGCCTCACACATAACAACCCAAATATCCAAAACAAACACATTATGGCACAAATAATGACCAACAAAACCAAACCTTTAAAGATCAAATCCTCTGTCTCCAAGTCAAATCCCTCTCGGTGGCACTTTCTCCACAGTCCGGTGATGGTGGAGTTGTACTGCCGACTACATAGGGACTCCATGGCCGGGGCAGGAGGCAAGAAGTGCCGCTTAGCCCGTAGCAGAATTTCGCCGCTGACACTTGAACCCCTCCTCTCCACATTTTTCTCCTTTGGCAACATGCGAAGTGGAAGGTTGTTGTTGGAGATGTAAATGTAGCCGGGGTCGTTTCTTTTGTTTGAATAATTCTTGCAGCGCTCCCGGTGCCTCCTGGCGTCCGTCTCGTACCAGTTGTCAGTACTGATCGCCACTGCTATCAGTCCCAAAGCGCAAAATGCCAAAAACAGACCTGCCGCGGTTAAAGTCCTCATAGCAGCCATGTTCCATGCGTATCTCGCCTCGGCGCCGTGATAATTCCACGGGACAGCGGGACTCCGCTCCTGGCTGCTGTTGTCAGTATTTGCGGAGTGGAGGAAATGCAGCAATACATGGAAATCTGAAATGCAGTTAAATTCCTAAAGCCCTCATTTCTTTGATTTGTCTAGCACAGCCGAAAAGAGCTAAATTCCCAGGTGGAGGGTAAATAAATGTGGGCCTTGATGAGCTATTTTGGTTGTCTCCTCTTTGCCTCTGAACTCAGTCTACCCTAGATACTGGTCAGTTCAACATTTCTTTCCAGTAGATGGAGACAGAGCAAATATTTGAAAGCACAACAAGCCCCAGGCCTGCTCTCACAGTAAAACATGATCTGTAGGAAGATATTTCCAAAGTTTGACAAAGTCATATAGATAAAGTGTCAACCCTCAGATTTTTATACCATCTCCTGTATCACCTTGTCTGCAGCTGTCTGGAGTGTTCAGTTATGAAAAACTGAGACAGGCCATATTAAACCCCACAGAGGGCCTCATTTCTGTCTGGTGTACAGGAAATCATTTCATCATATCTAACAGATTGCCTCTGGTAACTTTCCATCTCAATAGGGCACAAACATCAGAATTACAGTGAAATATATTAAGCTTTAAAATACTGTTTGGTTCATTGTACAACTCTAGAGAAGATATCAAAATGTACATATTTGAAAGGAAACGCCAACATGTGGTTATTTAGCCATAAACAGCATCATATATGATTGGGCCTATTGGTTTTTAGCAAATATTGTCTAATGTCTAGCAGGACGTCTGGTCATGACAGATGTGTAAAGGGGTTGGATCTCAATTTCATGCTACATTTATTTGGGAAAAATAAAACACAAACAAGTCACAGGGACACAGTGGCTCCGGACATTTCAGTCATGTTTTCACTGGTTTCAATCTCATGGTCAGTACTTCCTCAATTTTAACCATAATGCCAAACTAAAAGAGGAACACACCCGAATCCAAACATCATTTCTGGTTTCGGCTCTTGTGTGCAGTAACTCTTAAAAAATTCCTACATGAATATATGTTACTGGGGATTTGTTGTGATTGCTAGTAAGACAGGTAAATCACAGTTTCCTGCGCAACAAGGGCATGACAATGAATATGTGTGATAACAAATTTATATTCTAATAGTGTGACTTTGTGCACAATTATCGTTAGATGCCTCTAAATTGCACAAAGTGGACAGTGATACAAAAACTTCGTTTTACTTGACCATAATTTTATTAATTATAGATATACTGCGATTGCTTATAATCTACTCTCAAAAAAGGGGAATCATTAGGAGTTATTGTACAATTAAACCTCATAAATATGCAGGAAATGCATGTAAATATAATCTGGCTTAAACTGTACATGACACTCAGCCATCAGGAACTAAATGACCATTTGAATTTGACAATTGGATGATACGTACGTAGAGTGTATAGGGTCTGGGCTTATTTCTCACTTTCAGTTCCCATTTGTATGGTGAAGTCAGAGCTCAGGGACGTTGCGTGTTTCTCTGTGAAGCAATAAGAAAAAGTTAATATTCATCATAAGCTTAAAGAACCAAGAGTCTCATGCTGCCTTGTTTACATGATGGATAGCTATGTCATATCGTCAGTAAGTGCCACTGCTTTATTGTTTCATGTCTTTGATCTTGTGACATTGGAGGATAGTTTGTTTTAGGGTTTGTTCTGTGTTTCTACGGTTGTTTCTCTAAAAGAAAAAAAGAAAAGGTTTTCTTGTAACCAAATTCTAGGGATCAAGGTGGAATTGCATTTGCTGATTAACATGTTTACCTGAGAAGAAGTAGAAGACTTACTTTTGGGGGTTTGTTTGTGTTATATAAGGACATGTGTATTTGTTTTCTCTGTGAAAAGTGGGAAAGTAACCCATAACAGTGTTAAATTGTTGTAAGAATGTTTGTGTTGCTCCTGGTGACCTGGTCTATTACTTCTAACACATTTAAAAAAAAAATAAGTAATTCTAGTGTAACAACTAATGATCTTATTTAACTTAATTGGCAGGACACAGAGACTCAAACTTTTACTTTCTCTATGACAAAATAATATTTTCCCCCTCCAAAGGCCTCAGAGGCAATCACACCGAATGAACCAGAAGATTATCGACCACCTGCAGAGCTGTATCCCTACCTCACCAATGTGGGGGAGATATATGAAGGTGAGAAGGCTGAATTTAAACACTGAAAGAGCATCAGTCACTACACGACTGAGTACTTAATACCTTCTGTCAATTATTCAGACCATAGATGGACCTTCCACTCTGAGCGTGTCCAGCCAACGGACTTTGAGAATTCTCCATTGAATCCCCTCACAGAGCTTCAGCCTGTGTCTCCGCAACAACTGATACAACCCTACCGCTACAGCAGCGAGTCTCTGCCCCTTCACCTGGACCCACCACTCGGACCTCTCTCTGTGTCACCACAAGTAGGTTTATGTCTAGAAATGAATGCTCTTCTGTTCATATTTGATTCATATGTGATTTGTACATATCATTGATATGATCAAGTGTGATTATATAAATGTACATACATTTTATATACATATTATGTACTCAACCAAAACCACAACATCCCAAAGCAGGAAAAATCTCCCTAAATATAATATGAGGTCAGTCTTTAATGTGATTGTATTATTGAACATGCAGTTGAAATTGAGTATGCATTTGCACTGATGAAAAGGCATTATGTCAATTATTATTACATTATGTGATCATAGAAGTCATATTACTCACTATATTTGCCATGAGTAAAGTCTGTAGAAGGTTTAGAATAGGAGCTAAAGAATAAAAAGGAGAAGAAAAACTTATTTTTGGCTATTTTTGGTACTTATTTCACCAATTGTGAAGAAATCACAATTTTCCAAAACCCAAGTTGACTCATTCAAACTGCTCAATTTATCCAACCAACTGTCTAAAAGTCAAACATATTCTCTATACTCTCATAGACAAAAAATAAAACAGCAATTCATAATTAAGAACCTGGAAACCTTTGTTTGTGTTTTTTCTTAAAAAATAACATCCCATTTAATCACCTAATCATTTTGGCTCTAATGTTAATACAGATGTGTGAATATACATGTGAATATACAATTGAATACTATAGGTAAAACAGATAGGGTTCTTGGGACTAAATCTATTGCTGCCACCATAATAACAACACAATATATTTTAAGATACATAAATATATTATAAGAAACCATTATATATTCACATAATTCAAAATTTGAAAAGGTTATCTCAACAAACAAAACCGCCTGATGTGGACAGTTGGGGATATTTTCACTGAGTTGTCATCTACACCATGTGGTCTTGCCGAGCAATGAATTCTATTTTGGCAGAGTTACTTCCTCTTTTAGTACAATGACAGTGTTTAAACGAAAATGTCAGACAGTGAATGACTGCAAAACAAAACAAGGTGCAGCTCTATCACTTCTTTGTGTTAACTTGAATTATGACATGCTTTACATTTCTCCAAAAGATCCCATATTACACCCCAACTCTGTGCTACCAATACCAACCCTCTGCCTCGCCTGGCCATTACTACTCAGAAGGGGAACAAAGAGGAATCAGTCCCCCGCTCGAGGTATCAGATGGGGAGGATGAATTTGAAGACCACAACAACTCCTCCTTCAGGAAAGACACTAGTGAGTATTTTCAATGCAATTGTTCTACTGACATCAAATCCTTATGTACTAAAACTTGATAACTGCCAGACAAAATCGCGTTATCAATTCTCATATTTTCCAATCCAGACAACAAGAAGAAAATCCGCTTGTACCAGTTCCTCCTGGACTTGCTAAGAAACGGTGACATGAGTGACAGTATCTGGTGGGTGGACCAGGACAAGGGCATCTTCCAGTTCTCCACAAAACACAAAGAAGTTCTGGCCAGCCACTGGGGTATTCAGAAAGGAAACCGCAAAAAAATGACCTACCAAAAAATGGCTCGAGCTCTGAGGAACTATGGTAAAACTGGAGAGATTATAAAAGTAAAGAAGAAGCTAACCTACCAGTTCAGTGAGTTAGTGCTGAGGAACCTCTACTTACGTCAGCATCCTCACTGATGAGGGAACAAAGGTTGTCTTTCATAACGCTGAAATCACTAAACTAGCAAAGATTGTGTTTTACCTGTTTGCAATTTCACTTAGTTTTTCCACCAAGTTTTCTTACCTATTTATTTGTGATGCAAGTGTACATCCTCTACGGCATGTGCTTCCATAAACTGCTTCATTTCATACTCAAATTATGTTTGTATGTTTATGTCTGTGCAAAGATTAAAGGCCGATTAAAGATCAGGGACTATAAAAAAGAATGATTTTACATTACCCTTTTGTCATGAATGTGTGTCAATGAATATTATGTTTAATTATTTTTGTCAAATTACTCAATTAAACTGAATTCACCATTAAACAACAGATCCTAACCCACAGTGCTTGGGTGCAAATTTCAGAGTATTTCTATTTCTAATTCAATACATAGTCATAGACCACACCTGACGCAAACACTGACATGTAGTGTATAGGCCTAAACAACTACAGAGTAAACACTGGCTGAGTCTCCAGCAGGATGAAGAGCACGATGAAATTGCTGGGAAACACATCTACAGGAACCATGGTCTGAAAAAGACATAGTCCTGGCAAAAAGAAAGTAGTAATAGATAGATAGATAGATAGATAGATAGATGGATTTTTTTGATTGATGTTTCCATCCTGGGTTTCCCCCTGGTAGCTCCAGCTAAAAATTGACACCAATGTGACGATGGTGTTTGCTGAAAAATCAGGGGTGTAACAATATCTTGGAGCCTAAAAGGCTATTATAGTGACAGTTAATTCCTAATGATTTAACACTGGGCTGTATTAACTTAACAATTTATTAAAATAAATTAGGCCTAGCTCACAAAATAAAGGGCAAACACATGTTGATGTGATTTGATAGCTTATTTAGCTTTACTGGAATACTTGTACAACATGTCAACAGAAAGTTTATCATCATTTTTTTTTTCCTTTATTGACAACAACAAATGTACATATACAGCAGACATGTGCTCAGCATAAAAGTATACAGATGAATTAGTAAAACAACATAAAGCTATAGAGGAACAGCATATGACCTAACAAAACATCAAATACAATTAGAATGCAAGCAACAAAAAAGATTATTGTTTCAATGTACTGTTTTGATAGATCTGTTACATTTTTCAGAGTCTATGAGTCTAAGGGTTTTAAAAAAACCTCTTTAAATTCACATAGAAATCCAGTGAAGTTGGCGAGAGTCTTTGTAATTTTACACTCATGTATATAGAATTTGCCATGTAAAATCAATAAATTTACTATTGCTTTGACATTAGGACAGGCTGCAGCGTATCATTTGCTCTGCGGAGAGGGTGATTGGCTGCAATCTTCCTTCTCTTCAGGACCTGTACGCCTCCAGGACTCTGAGACGAGCCCCCCC
>NC_060171.1:14494250-14509123 GCF_021292245.1 Micropterus dolomieu | reverse complement strand
AGCCCCCCCCCCCCCCCCATTTCATAGTACACACAAACCTGGCACACTGCGTATATTTGTTGTTAATTGTTTAATCTTTGTTGTTGTATATTTTTATATTCTCAAATTTTATTTATGTACACAATACTCTCTTCCGTTGCAACACGTCTTTCCTCTGCAAGTAGTTGTATTATTTTTCTCTATTCTCTTATTATTCTTTTATAACTTGCATTTGTTTATTCCATATTTATATATTTCTACATTTATTTATGTCAACTGTATGTTTGTCTACGTGTAGCACCTCATCACCCAATCAAATTCCTTGTATGTGTAAAAACACTACTTGGCAATAAAGCTCTTTCTGTTCTGATTCTAATTACATTTAGTATGTTCGAAATATATTATGTTCGAAAGACACAGCCCTGTGTCTACTGTGGAATCCCTCAGGTTTCTGGGATCCACTATATCCCAGGACCTGAAGTGCAAGCCCAACCCTGTCACCATCATCAAGATGGCCCAGCAGAGGATGTACTTCCTGCACCAGCTCAAGAAGCTCAACCTGCCTAAGGAGCTCCTGGTCCACTTTTACACAGCCATCATCCCCTGCACATCCATCACCGTCTGGTTTGGATCTGCCACCAAAAAGGACAGAAGCAGACTGCAACGGACTGTCAGGAATAGAGAAAAAAATCATCAGTGCCAACCTGCCCTCCATTCAGGACCTGCCCGTTTCCTCACCCCGGACACAACCTGTTCCAGCTTCTCCCCTCTGGCAGGCGCTACTGAGCACTGTATGCCAGAACCAACAACCTCAGGAACAGTTTCTTCCCACAAGCCATCACTCTGATGAACAGCTGACTTCTGACTCAAGGTGTCAGGAACAATTCCTGTGTTCATACTGTTCATATTGTTATATTGTATATACTGTATACCAAATCCACCTACCTCAAAGTACATAACACATGCACATTATACTTATTTATTCCAGCATCCTTTGCACTATGCTCCATCGCACTGTGTACATGTAGGCATGTATGTGTATCTGTACCTGTATATCTCATCCATCTCTGACATGTATATAATAATCCTGAGTCAAATTCCTCTTATGTGAACACATACCTGGCAATAAAGCTGATTCTGATTATGATATGCAAAGACATTTATACATTCAATATTAACATCGCTTTTACTTTGACACGTTATATAGTCGTTCATACGAGTCCAAAAAGTGAATATACACAGTGGAAAAGAAAAACAGATGCAAAAACACATTTGTGTAGTAACCTTTTAAGTCCCGCCCCTAGAACAGCGTCCTGTGATGTCACTTTAACCAGCCAATCAGAGCGCAGATGTTCTTTTGCTGAAAATTTCAAACGCCGTCGAGTCGACAAACGACAACGGACAGCCGGATAACAACCACAGCCACACCAATGTTAATCAGTTTTTTAAATTGAAAGGTCGTTTTGCGTTCAGGAAGAGTGTTTTCTACACATTTAAGCTGTCTTCGGTGGCAACATGAGAGTGAGGTTAGTAACCTAACATTTTTTTTTAATAATTGGAGCGTTAATTATTTACGGTAGAAGTGGTATATCCAATTAGCAATCGTACTTCCTGCTTAGCCTGTTGATTTTAGATAAAGCTAACTTAGCTTTACTGCGAGCAGACGCACACAGCTTGTGTCACGTTAGGACGGAGTAACCGTCTGTGGATGCTGCAATGAGTAATTTTGAATGGTAATTACATTTTCTATTAACCACATGCTACTCACGAACTGGTAACGGAATTATTTAACGTTAAAAATAAGTTAACTTAATGTACAGGACAACGTCGGGAAGCTAGCTAACGTTAGCTTGGTCAGTGGTGGGATTGCAGCATCTAACGTTAATGTTAGCTATCTGCTAAAACAGTGTCTGCTACCTGGGGTAACTTAACGTTAATACTGGGCCGGTCTGACTTGTTTAAAACCGGTGTATTTAAACCCCAGAACACTGACCCACTCAAACCATTGCTTTTCTTTCAGTGAAGTCCACGCAGCAGAGTCTGTTGCCTACCTCAACAGAGCACTGTTCAAGTTGCAGGATATTTGGGAAGAAATCGGGATTCCAGAGGAACAGCGACTACAGCGAACCAATGATGTTCACAAGCACATCAAAGTGAGTCCCACGTTATTATTTAATTGATTCAAAGTGTAGTTGTTGACCTTGCAGAGCTAACAAACTGACACATTTTTTGGTTCCCCTGCAGGGTTTGCTGGACCTAATGATTGCTGAAGAAGAGGAGCTCAAGAAGAGATTAGTGAAAAGCATACAGGCCTGTCTGAAGGAACTTAATCAATTGTGCAGTGAACTCCATCTGCCCCCGTTTGAGGTAGAGTCTTGTTTAGAAATATGTGGTGCATCCTCTCTGGGGAAAAAATGCTAACATGTTTGGACTAACTTTCTGGATTTTTCTGAAGGAGGAGGAGGGCTGCACCATGTTGCAGATGGAGAAGAATTGCCGCACACGTCTAGAGGTGATGAAGGAACACAAGAAGCAGAGAATGCAAGAGCTCAAGGACCTCACTGGCAAAGACCGTGAGCTCTGCGATATTATGTGCACTACCCCATTTTGCATCGACCAGGACTCCATCCCGTCACTGCAGCAACTAGAGACATACCGTGCCTACCTGGATAATCTGACCAAAGAGAAGGTGTTACAGACTTTCTGATTTTCTTTATTACCTACTTGCTTTTTCTTATTAGGGTTGTAACCTGTGTTGTCTTTTCCAGGAACACCGTCATGATGAATTCATGAGCATCAAAAAGGAGATCATTGTATGCATGGATGATCTGGAGCAGAACCCAGAGACCAGTTTTGAGATGGATGTGATGTGTGAGGATGAGGAGGCATTTTGTCTGTCAAATGACAACATTGCTGCTCTTAAACTACTCCTTAGTCAGGTGATTTTGTGATACTTGCATCTAGATGTTTGTTAATCTGACACAATGATTAACAGTCCACAACACTGTATTATATTGTAATTGATTTATTATTATACATATATTTTTACTTTTATGCCTCCTTACAGTTAAAAGAACGCAAGGCTGAGAATGAGCTCCATTGTTCAGCTTTCCGCACTAAGATCCAGGAGCTGTGGGAAAGACTTCAGATTCCCCAAGAGGAGAGAGAAGCCCTCTCTGAGCATATGGTCATGTCAAAGAAGAGAAACATTGAGGCAGTAAGAAATTACGTTGTGTTCATTTACATGAATAAGTGATTTCAGACAATGCAGTACGGTGTTGTTTCATCAAATACCTCCAAATTTTGTGCATTCTGTCTGTCAGCTCCAGGCTGAGGTCCAGCGTCTACAGGTGCTGAAAATGCAGAGCATGAAAAGTGTCATTGAGGCCATCAGAGCTGAGATAGCACTTCTCTGGGAGAAGTGCTTCTACAGCCAAGAGCAGCAACAAAGTTTTGTTCCATATCATGATGGTGAATATCTGTTGTGTATATTGAAAAAACCCTTACACTGATTATATGCGGTTGATCATCATGGAGGGCGTGTGGGTCTCAGTGCTTGTTTTCTTTCCCCAGATGATTTCACTGAAGAGCTTCTCAACCTGCATGAAGCTGAAGAAAGGACCCTGAAGAAGTATTATGAGGACCATAAAGAACTCTTTGAGGGAGTCACAAAATGGCAGGAGAACTGGACCTTGTACTTGGAACTTGACGTAAGTACTATCCTCGTGAATTAAGTGGGGAAGCATTTAAAACAAACTTCTTGTTGTGGTAACGTGTGGATGTATGAACTTTTCCATCTCAGAAAAAGGCCAATGACCCTTCAAGGTTCAACAACAGAGGTGGGAACCTCCTGAAGGAAGAGAAGCAGAGAACTGACCTGCAGAAAAGTTTGCCTAAGGTGAGGACATGTTTAAAAGTGATTATTGACATGTTCTGTCAGGAATGCTATTGAAGCAGCTTTCAGCTCATAATAAGCTGTTGGTGGGGATACAAAAAGAAAACGGTGCCAAATATTGCGGTTTGTCATTTCCATGGACACTGAATAAAACAAGGCTGTACTGATGCTGTGAAAATTTAATTATTTAACCTTTTTCAACTTATTTACTGTTCTTCTACATAAAACAATATGGGATAACAATGATTTATTAAATTTGTTAAGGGGAAATACTAAGTATAGGTAGCACCAGTTAGTTTACTTCCTCTTTGGGCAGAGATATTTGACAGTGGAAAGTCATCAACTTCCTGTGTAGGAGTGTGGACTAAACGGCCAGGCCATTATGCAAACCATGAGAAGAGTGGAAACGGGAAAACAGCTGAGAGGTAGTTTGTTTATAGCCAGTTTTGTCCAACAGATGGAGATTTATTTTCCCAGTCTATTGCTATGTACCAGTTATTGACATAGGAAGGGCATTTTAGAAACTGGACTTTTCATTTAATATGCACTGACAATCCACCCTCAACATTAAATTTTAACATCATGGCAACGAGGTTAAAAACGAGTGTTTCCTGTTTGTTCCAGCTGGAAAAGAGTCTGAAGGCCCAAATTGATGTTTGGGAGGAGGAGCATGGCAAGGAATTCCTGGTCAATGGACAGAAATTCCTTGAGTATGTGCAACAGCAGTGGGATCACCACCACACTGAAAAGGAGAGAGAGAAACTGGAAAGGGTATGTTGTTCATTTGATTTTAGTCTTAAATTTCTCTCTGATGAACATGTTGTCAATATGACTAAATCATTGTGTGTGTGTGTGTGTGTGTGTTTTGAAATAGCAACTGAAGAAAACTAAACAGACACAGGAGGACATGTTATATGGAACTGCAATGAGAACACCATCTAAAAGGCGGCTAGCAGGGACTCCCACACCTGGAAAAGTTAGAAAGGTAAGATGTTGCTGCGGTATTATTAGATTGTTGTTGCATGTGCAGCGATACGGACTGCCTGGGTGAGTGAAGTTGACCCGCCTCTTTCCTCTGTCCACTTAGCTCAATGGCACCTCCACCATCTCCACTCCTACCAGTTTCCTTAGTTCAGGCCTCAGTGGAACCATGTGCCAGTCCTCCATTCAGAAACCACCCCTGTCGGCCAGCAAGGTACGCTCACTGTCTTCCTTCTGAGTCCACTATTTATGGTAATAAGGTTAGACAAGGTGTAATGTCTCCATTTTTGTTTAACTTGCTTTGTCAGGGCACTTAAACACTCTTGAATGAATTACTTGTCAACAATTGAGTACAAAATCTGTCCCAAATATGGTGCAGACCTTGTGATCGATCAATGTAGAGAAGATAAACAATATACTCAATGGAGCGCAAATATCTTGATCAAAAGAAGATAGATAAATATACAGTATATTGTGTTCCAAGACGCTTCTTGTATGTAAATTTCGCACAGTCAAGCACACGTAAAGCCTGACTGTTAATGAAAGCCCCTGTAACACTATTCAGTCATCAAGGTGACAGTATAGTCAGTTTGTCAGTGTATCTGCATGTCATGCAGTGGTAAGAAACAGCATAAATGAAGCATTGGAAAATTCTACCAAAAGCTGCTCTTGTAATACTTTGCAGTGATGCTGTATGCCTGTATTTTACTCACTAGCTTTGCAGGAGTGTACTGAGAATGAGTGGTGCTAGTTTTTCATAAAGTGTGTGTGTGTGGTATTTTTTTTTTGTTTGTTTTTCTACTACCATTATAATCTTATAGACTGTAATGAAGTAAAATAAAAAAGCTGGCAAAAAACACAATATCATTCTAGTTGGTCTTGTTGTAGGGTCTTGGCCTGCGAACCCCTGGACATGGAAAGACTCCCCGTGCAGTAGACCGAAACAAGGAAAACATCTCCCATCTTAATAGAAATACTCCAAGTGGCACGCTAAGGTCTCAGGATACTCAAGATCACACCTTCACCTTTAGCTCAATTGCTGGCTCCTATTCGGAATTTGCGGTAAATGCGGTTTTACATGTTTAGCCCCTGACTATAAAAAGTCCACTTAAGTACAATCTACTAAAGGAAAGAACTATATTCTCCTGGATTACATCACGTACCACTAAAAGCAGTATTCTATTAAAGGTAGGATGATGTAGTTGGCCCAGTAAAATCTATGGCTTGCCATTTAACCACCATCACTGTCGAACTAAAACCGTATTTGGGTTAACACCTGTTTGACCTGGACTTGTAAATCCTAGAAATGTTTTCTTTTTTTCTTTTAATCTGAAGGAATACTTTTTACTTTTGAACATTTCATCTTTGTTGCTACAGACACTGTATATTCTTGTACTCAGCAGACAAAACTCCCACAAAATTAAAAAGCCATAATTTTGGTGTTGTGTTGGCTATAGTTTAGGTAAACATCAAACCGCAATGTGCATACCTCTGCCAAGACTGCATAATTAACAGAATGAATTTTAATAATTAAAATATTTTTTAATTCAGTGAATGGAATGAAATGAACATCAAACTTTACGTAGTGATAGACTATACATACACAAAATGAATACACATACCAGATTCTCTTTTATTGAAGTAATTGCAGTAGCTAATGAGAAAATGGTGAATCTGCCTGTATATCTTTTAAAAACCCCTGAAATACCAAAGACTCAATATATATCATTTCACCACTTTACATGACAGATATTTTCCTAAATGAACATGCACTAGCATTTCATATTACCATGTCACATTCTAACACTGTGTGAACCCACAAACATAAACTTGTATATTCAATCATTTGACTTTGTTATTAAAATGTGAAAGATGCTGACGGTGAACTTGGACTTTTCTTTACAGAGGGACCTCTCAAAGGCTTCTAAATCGACTGTGAAGTCAGGAATGCTGAACTCCACCGTCAGTCAACAGTGATGAGTTAAAGCAGCTGTGCTGGAAGTCTTCCAGCTCAGCGGTAGTTTGATGTTTTCATGGACAACAGGGAACTTTATTGTAATCTCATTACAAAAAATGTAAATATTTAAATCTGTCTGAACATTTTGAGTCTCCATCGATCCTGTTTTCATAAGACTTTCTTTCAGGGTTACTGCTGGAGCAATTTTCTCTGCTGTATTTTCTGGTATTTCATATTTGTAGCAAGGCTGTTGTGGCTTTTTATTGACATTTTCCTTTTGGGTGTATAGCCTTTAAATTTAAGCATTAACCATATCTAGAGCACTACATTGTTTTAGTACTGTAGCAGTAAGCCAGTGCACCATGCTTTTCTTCCTCCAGCTGGAATGACAGCTGAATTTGCTCTTCAGAAACTAAATATTGAGTGCTTTTTTTTTTTTTAAATCCAGCTGTAAATAAACGTTTTAAAAAAACGTTCATCCTTATTAAGTCTACCTATTTGTTATCTTGTGTAATTTTGATTTATACCTGAATGTTTTCTTTCAGCCCTTTTTATGGTTTAGTTACAAAGCTTTTGTCCAAGTTAGAAGGCAGTATCTGTTAAGTATTCCATATTGACCACATACTGTATCTTGAGTACATTTCACGTATTGTAGTTGTAAAAATAATCCCTTCTCCATGTAGACTAGAAATTAGAGGCTGCTCTGTTTAAGCCATGTGTGCCATGAGTTCTTCCAGAGCCCTCTCGCGGTGATTTTCATGAACAAGCAGTACTTCTTTGATTGCACTTTGCTTGAAGCCCATCTCATTAAACTGAGTCAGGAGACGCAGGAACTCAGCAGCCTGAAATAGAATTTAAAGTAAGTAATAATACACATTTAGGTTTATGATAACATATGGCTGTGGTAAACTGTGATGAGCGAGAATCACCTTGCTCTCACAGTTCTGAAACATCTCCAAGGCCTCCTCCACCTGTGCTTCATCATAACCCAGCTCACACAGACGGTCACTGGCCACCAGGTATTTCAGGATCTGAAGAAATGATAAAAAAAATAATTAGAAATGTATTCATGCCAGTTAAGTGTATATATAAAGGGTTTTAATTATTTATGCATGAACACTGGTGGTAGACAGGTCCCTAATAAGCTGTTGTAATTGCATTAATATGACTTGCCTACTTGTGAGCCCACATAAATGGAAGAATCATTTTGCTGGTATATTTACTTATCTTTTTAGCCTGTGATCAGGAAGGAGTTCTCCCACTATTTGACCTGAACCACTGATTAATTACAAACATTTTGAATTGAAGGTTTAATAGCTTTTTAATAATGTGTTTGAAATTTATAATTGGTTATCAAGCCTGTAGTTAATGAAGGCAACTCAAAAGTATTTTATTTAAGCATTATCAGGGTTTATAAACCAATAAAGATTATAACTTCCACCAAACCAAAGTGGTACCTACCTTTTCTGGGCTGTGATAGCCTGTCTTCTGCAGAGCCAGAATAGCTGTGCGTAAAGGGTAGCCCCTCTCTGTGATGGTTTCAAGTAGCTCCCTCTCCTCCTGGCTGAGTGCCGACAACAACTCTGCTGCTGAATCAAAGAAAACCCCAGGAGAGCCACTAGTCCTCAGGGTCTGATGACAGGGGAAGAACACACAAAAATAGTGTGTTATGATAAAAAAAAGTAAGTGGATAAGAGTGGGATAAAAATTGTTATCAAAGACAGAAAAGAAATAACCTTCTGCCTGCGGTTTTTAACGACAGGCCCTGCAGAGGAGGGTCGCTGCGTCTGCAACCTGCATGGAGAGGGGCGAGCAGGTGGTGTGTTTTGGGAGTACTTTCTGCCCACGGAGCCCAGTGACCGCTGCCTCTTTTTGCTGTTCTTCTGCCCTTGAGGTACGGGGCTGGCCTGCTGTGACCTGTGCTGCTCCAGTGCTTGCAGTGGTTGTCTGCAGTCTTTCAGAGAAGAGCCTCTGTGGGCTCTGAGGCTCAGAGGTGAGTCAGGCTTACAGGGGTGAGTGGAAGGACCAAGGTGCATGTCTTTGACTCTGGCGAGTGGGTCTCTGGGTGCAGCGCTCCGGGGCCGCTCTCTGCTCTTGATAGGGTGACATGCGTCTTCAGTGGAGGAGCCTTCATTATCCTCGTTGTAACCATCTTCATCCTCAGAGTCAGATATGAGGAACTTGACAGTGCGATGGTGCGGCCAGCGAATGTCTGCAGAGTTCAGGCTGTAACTGCGGGGTCGAGGGCTCGGGGTCCACGTGTCGCTGCTCCTGCGATTTGTCCTGCGACTCTCCTGAGGGCTGCTGAACATCAGCCAGTAGGGGGGGCAGGATGGGGCTTGATGGACTGGCTGCTGCCCAGTTAAAATCCATTTCTCCAGGTTGAATCCATACTACATTAAAAATTAAAAAATTCAGCAACAAACCTTTTACACGGCAGAGACTTTGACTTGTCATTGCAGGGAAAGCACAGGTGTTACTGACAACATTAACAATGGCTCCGTTATATTCAAGTACCCCAGTGAGCCAGCATGCACAATAGCAGGACCCTGGAACTGAAACAGTTAAATGGAATTCAGCCATTATTAATTGTATTAATTCTATTATTTGCAGCTGTTCTTTTCCTACTGTTACATTCCAACATGTCTCACATCAAAAACGCATAGGAGGATGTATCAACAATGAAATGCAAGTTTATCACAAAAGGAAAAGAAAAAGTAGTGACCTGACACACACACACACACACACACACACACACACACAAAGATCTATGTAAACTGTTCAGTGAAACCCCCAAACACTTTCATTCCAATCAGAATAAAATATTTAAATAAAACCCCTAAACATGCATCTTGATTATCTTCACTGCAACGTCAAAATAACCAACTTGGTGATGAAATTTGCGTTGTTTTTAAGTATATATATTTTATAATGAAAGTGGACCTATTGGACTCACGTACTACAATTTCCCAACAATTTAATTGATTCTAGGAGAAGAATCAGGTATTGAACAGAAATTGCGTGAGAACCTGTAACATCTAAAAGCCACTGATTAAAAAACAGACCGCTGCGAGTGAATTGATCCCGGAAAGACATTCAACTTGAAAAAAAAGTGAATGTTCACTTGTATGTGTGACCTCAGTGTCTTGTAGTATCCGGTGGCAGTTTGGTATAGTGATGTCTGGAGCTGTCACGGGCTGCACTTCCTCCTCCAGTGGTCCCAGTAGGGTCTGAAATGGGACATCCTCCAGAGTGTTCATGTTGACCAAATCGCACCAGCAAATAACCTGCATCAGAACAATCACAGAGTTTTGACAATAGAGAGTTTTAAGTTATAGAATCAGACCTTCATTGCAATTGCATGAACACTTACTTTTGTCAGGTATTCTCTCTTACGCCCACAGCTCTCTGAGGTATTGACAGGTGTTTGGAGTAAATGACGCACAGACATCATCGTATGTGATAAACCTCTTCATCACTAAGCCTCTGACATCACCTGAGGAGTTGTTTACCAATAATACCCCAGTCACCTGTTGTAAACCTTCCTGCAGAGGGATAGTACTAATTCATTTGAATATTACAGTACTTAAATATGAATTTACATATATACCGGAGTAATACTAAGTATTAAAAAATGCACTAACAATTGATACTTCTATATTTTTTATTTCTATTAATACAATACTATTATTACATTTATAATATACAATGTATTATCATTTCCCCTCAATCTTTTAGTTGACTGCAGCTTTTCCATTTATATTTCTAAGTCACATTTCAGACAGTGTGACTTTCAATGTGGACTTTTGGAACTGGAAGGGGGATTATGGAAATGCTGAGGTATTTGGAAACAAAGAACAGCATAATACTTTCCAGTGATTAGCAGATTACATAAAGGTGACAGTACAGTGTGGAACAACACCGTGATGTCTATTGCATTCATTTTCTGTTTCACTGATTTGTTATGCATTGAGATAGTCTCAGAAACACTGAGTAACACTGACTTGGGAATCAATTGAAGTGTATGTTCTGGCCTGCAGACAAGTATAAAAGTAAAGAACAATTACAATTCTGTACAGAGATATACATTTTATTTATATATTTTAAACAATCACAATTAATTTAAAATTCACAAACTGGGGGGGGGGTTACAGTTTCTGTAACAGACCTCTGAAAACAGAGAAAAGCAGTTTTGAAACTTAACTGAAAGAAAAGGAAACTTAAAGCAAAAGGAGAACAGATCTAGTTTAATCTCATTTTATAGCACAAACAGCATTTTAAAGAGTACAGCAGCGTGGTTCAGTCAAAGAGCATTTAGGTGGAGGCTTGATTACAGACAGGTGTATTAAAGAACCATTTAGTAACTGGATATTAAATCACTAAAATGTGAGGAGAGTTTCCAACAATGGGGCACACACAAAGAAAGTACCTGTGTTGTCCTGATGGATGTCTGACAAAGCAGGTTTAGAACGGCATCCAGCCAACAGAGAGAGATTATCTGGTAATGATTTAAATCTGGACAATGAAGCTTGAATTTGATTAGGATATGATAAGATTTCATGTATATATTGGACGACAGCTACTCCAAAACAAAACATCAGATTATTTTATTAACACTTCAAAGCTACCTGGCTATCCTTCTAATCCTGCTTCACGAGACAGTCCTGTGATACAGAGGTCTGTAAATAAACACATATACATTCCCTAAAGAGTGGGCTAAAAGAGGAAGCAAAACACTGAAAAATAACCATTCTGGCTGTTTAAAAAGGTCACCATTATTTGTCACCTGCTCTGTTAAGTGTGCTGGTGCGTTACACGCCAAAATGTGTTTCCTAATTAGAGGTCATGTCATTCAGACTGCTTACAAATGCTACCTAAGCAGTGTAGCTCAACATTTACAGCCCATTGTTACTATGAACACCATTATTACAATGGTGGTAAAAACATCAAAATACTGATGTTCTCATGGAATATTATGCCCTTATGATATAAGGCTTGACATGGTAACATCACTTTCTCAGCACCCCACATGTACAGTATGATCCCATCATTTTTATTTGCTTCCCTTGCCATGACAGCCCATCACCACAAAAAGAAAACAAATTAACTAGCTACAAATCCTTTCATGAATAAAATTGCATTATCTTTATATAGATAAAATGTGAACAACCCCCAGAGATTGAAATATTTTATATGTCCACCCTGCAAATGCACCACTAGAGTTAATATCTGATGCATGGGACTGAAGGTTGTCTCTTAACTTGTTCATCATGAAAGCACTCAGTGAGAACCAGCAGACTTCAATTCCTCTAATACAACGTGCAGAGCTTGTTTGCCAGGGGCTATAATAGAACCCAGAGTTGGTATCCAAAGGTTCATAGTAATCTAATGATTTTAGAGACTGTCTTTAGGTGAAATGAGTGACATGAGGTTCAGTTTTTAGCAGCGTCTGCCTGCCGAGGCCAGTTCTCCTCCTCGATGCCCGAGTCGTATTCCTCCTCTGCTGACTCCTTGGTTGGCGCTCTGAAATTCAAATGGAAACTCCAGTTCAGGTTTCAGACCACACAACACTGGAGACTCTGCGTGCTGGGCTTAAGGAATCGGATCTCTAAAATGACACATACATGTAACACTGTCCTGTGAGCAGAGAGATACTGACCGGATATATCTGGGTTGCGATTTTCCTTGGACAACATCTTTGTCCAGCTCAACAGCCATGATGTCAGAGTGCGGCACCTCAAACATGGGCTCTAGAAGGAGCTTTTCCTATTAAAAAAAAGAAACAATTTTCAGAATCAGAATCCTTTATTGATCCCTGAGTCGAAATTCTTTAAAAGGGAGGGAGAAGGGGCATTATGTTCTCTCCATTTAACCTATCCTAATCAGGAGCAGTGGGCTGCCATCATGTAGCGCCCAGGAGCAGTTAGGGGTTCAGGACCTTGCTCAGGGGCTACTTCAGCAATGGACCGGACTCGATCCGGCGACCCACCAGTTCCTAAAGCAGTCCCAACAGACTGAGCCAATGCAGCCCCCAATAATGTGGTGTCTTTAAGTCTGACACCCTACCAGCTGAGCAATACAGTCAGCCTAACCTTAATTATTGCGTTATATCAATGTTACAAAAAGTATAAGTTTAAGACCGTTTTTTTATCTCTCTCTCTCTCTCTCTCTCTCTCTCTCACATACCATAATGGATCTGAGCCCACGAGCACCAGTTTTTCTCTCCAAAGCCATCCTGGCTATGGCCTTCAAAGCATCTTGATTCACATTGAGTTCACACTGAAACAAAAAACATTTCAGATGAATTTCAATTGTAGATATTCAGTCGTACAGGTATTAACAAATAGACACGGAAATACATGTTTCACAAGCAAGTTATTTTCCTGTAGATCTGATACAAGAACAAGGGTGGTGGAAGGTTTGGTGGGGGCGTGTTGTTTCAGGTACCAGTGACACAAACTATTATCCTAGGAGTGACAGTTTAAATAGTAGATCTATGAGTTTGAAGGCTTTTTAGAAGACAAACACTGCACTGTGGTTTATAATACTGTAATACAAGATTTGACAACTCTGGAAAGTTATCCCGGGGCAACCATTTTATCTTTTGTCGTAACAATTTCAAGGTAAACAGAAATACAGTTCACATTACAAAGTAATCTACCAGGATGAGCAGGTGACTGACTGACACTGCATTGCGTTGTGGCAACAGCTGAGCTAGGTTTGACTTTTGTCAGAAGCATGTGGTTGGAACTCTACTGAGCAAACCCAGTGGTCAAATTCAAATGAATGCGGGGGGAGGCTATGCGTTGTTGTTTTTTTAAAACACAGTGCTGTTGCCACTTTGAACTCTGCTTAACTTTGTACCGTAGTAGCTGCTATAACATAGCCCTTACTTTATCCATGCTGAACAGAGCCTGGTACTGGGGAACCACAGCGTTGCGGGGTTCAGTCAATATACGGACTAACGTTTCTTCATCCAGGCTGTGCAGAGGAACGACCACAGGAAGACGGCCAACAAACTCTGGGATCATTCCAAACTCGATCAGGTCCCTGGCCTCGACATGCTTCAGCAGCCTGTCCTTCTCCTCTATCTCTGCCACAGTGTCTGTCTCACCGCTGGTGTTGGCCAAGTCTGCGGCAGCCGCTGCCCGCCGCCCCTTTCCCAGGTTGGAGGGAGTTCCAAAACCCAAATACTGAAGAGCCGTGAAACATAAGGATTAAGTTAGAGGCAGGAACGATTATCAGGCTGATTGTCTGCAAACAGTTGGTACACATGTGCTGCGTTAAATTTACCTTTTCATTCTTTCTTCTGCTAATGATTCTGTCGAGTCCGTTGAAGGCACCGGATGCAACAAACAGGATGTTTGTTGTGTCTACCTGCACCGTTTCTCCTCTCAGTTTCCTGGAGTTTTTCTCAGGAACATTGACGACTGTGCCCTCCAGGAGTTTTAGCAACCCCTGACACAGAGGAGAAGGGGAGAAAAAGTCAATAACTGAAGTCTAGGTCAACCAATATATGGGAAGGGAAGGACTCACAATGGGGAGGGGGGGGGGGGGGGCACACACACACCCACCAGGAAACCAGTTTCAGTAAATACAGTGGGGGAAATAAGTATTTGACCCCTTGCTGATTTTGCAGGTTTGCCCACTTACAAAGAATGCAACGATCTACAATTTTAATCATATGTACATTCTAACAGTGAAAGACAGAATCCCAAAGAAAATTCCAGAAAATCACATCATATGAATTTATAAAAATTGATAACCATCTGATGAGGAAAAACAAGTATTTGACCCCCTGGACAAACAGCATGTTAATATTTTGTAGAAAAGCCATTATTGGCCAGCACAGATGTCAAACGGTTTTTATAGTTGGTGACAAGGTTTGTGCACATTTCGGCAGGGATGTTGGCCCACTACTCCCTGCAGACAGCCTCCAAATCATTCAGGTTCCGAGGTTGTCGCCTGGCAACTCTAATTTTAAGCTCCCTCCAAAGATTTTCAATTGGATTCAGGTCTGGAGACTGGCTAGGCCACTCCAGAACCTTGATGTGCTTCTTC
>NC_060171.1:14487660-14494150 GCF_021292245.1 Micropterus dolomieu | reverse complement strand
TTTCTCTCCAAGTTGCTTTCCGATTCTCTTGTTGCCCATCCCAGCCTTGTGCAGATCAACAATCTTGTCCCTGATTGTCCGTAGAAAGCTCTTTGGTCTTGCCCATGGTGGTGATGTTGGATGCTGGTTGTTTGGGTGTTGACAGGTGTCTTTTATACAGGTAACGAGGTGAGGCAGGTGTATTTGATGTAGATAATTGGTTGGGATTGGGGCTGTGTCTTAAAGAAAGATTAACTGGCTTGTAGGAGCCAGAATACTTGCTGTTTGGTAGGGGGTCATATACTTGTTTTTCCTCATCAGATGGTTATCAATTTTTATAAATTCATATGACGTGATTTTCTGGAATTTTCTTTGGGATTCTGTCTTTCACTGTTAGAATGTACATATGATTAAAATTGTAGATTGTTGCATTCTTTGTAAGTGGGCAAACCTGCAAAATCAGCAAGGGGTCAAATACTTATTTCCCCCACTGTAAGTAAAATATGCCCTTTAAAAAAAAAAAAAAAAAAAAAAATCCAAACTCCGATAGAAAATATAATGCTGGTGCTTTCATTATAAGATGAATGTTTGTAAATAATTTGCATTAAAGTTTAATTACCTGCTGGACTCCCTCTCCTCCTACATCTCTCAGCTGATGGATTCCAGGCACACTGCCAATCTTATCAACCTCATCCAGAAATACAATACCTGCACATGAAACACAAGGACAGGCAATTACGACACAGTCCCTGTGTATGCAACATCTGTAGAAACATTAACTTAGGATTTTAGCTTTCGCTTTACTATATACTGCACATCCTTCACTTTGAGTACACTCTGTGGTTGCAAGGCAGTGGTAATCACCCTTGTAAAAACTACACTGATGTTTATTTTTGTTAATCCCAGTTTGATCCCATGTTTTTTTAACCTCTTCCTGCTAGCATGTGTAATCAGATGAAGCCAATAACACATTCCTTTCCCATGTGAGGAATAGAAAATGGAAATGTGACATAACTTTGCAAATTTAAACAAGTTGTGCTGCATAAAAGTAACAAAAAACAAACAATTTTATCTCTTCAAGTGTAAAGTATCAGAGTGGGTTTCTACATTTCTATGCCCCTGTTTTTAAGTACACTGAGAGCAACTTAAAACCAGGGTCACGTCCCTTGTATGTGAAGACATAGTTGTAAATCTCCAGTCAGCTGCTTGCTGCTGTCAGGTATTAAGGATAGAGATCCTGTCACCCTGTCATGACATTCATATTAGCTTGAATGAGTGAGGATTTGTGCCTTCCATTTACAAGTGCCTTGTTTGTGTTATCAGTCAGCCATATATTTAATATTTTCTACAAAACCAACTGTACACTAATTTAAATTTAATTAGGGATGCACAGAATATTCGGCCACCGAAATTAATCTGCTGAAAATTGCCAAAAAATAAATAAAAATTAAAGCACTTTCGGTGTTCAGCCTAATAAGTCAAAAGACCGAATAAATTTTACCAAACAATTACGTTGACATGTCGTGTGTGGAAGCATTTTAATGTGTCCGAGAACGCAAAAATCAACGTTTGCGGACACTGTTCTGCTGAATTGTCTCCTAACACATCAACTCCATCTGTGGCTGACTTCTTTGAAAAGGCAACAAACGGTCTGACCCGCTTTGACTGTTTCAGTCACTCGTTTGTGAGAAGGCGATTAAGCTAGCCGCACCTAAATTAGGAGTGCACACGTATTCAAGCCTTTGTGGTAAATCCACTGAAACGGACCAGTGTGTGTTGACCAGAGCTGACAGGCAGGTTAGCGACTTTATCCTGTCATTTTCTCTCTTTACAAAGAGTGTTGCAGTATGAGAGTCCTACCTGAAGAGAGGCTGTGAAGTCTTAATGATACATGATACGAGAACCAGATACAACATTATTTATCAAACCGGATCGGACTTGATGAATTTAGTGCGAAGACAGACATGTGACAATGCCCGGTTTTCAAAATATGGTGTCTATACAGGATGGAAATAAGATTAATTGGATTATATTCACAGAAAGTATAAAACATATTACATGTGTCCATTAAAAGTAAATGGACACATGTACAGTGGATAGAAAAAGTCTACACACCCCTGTTAAAATGCCAGGTTCTTATGATGTAAAATAACGAGACAAAGATAAATCATGTCAGAACGTTTTCCACCTTTTAATGTGACCTATAATGTGAACAATTCAATAGAAAAACAAATTGAAATCTTCGAGGGGGGAAAAATGAAAACCTTACAGTAACCTGGTTGCATAAGTGTGCACACCCTTAGACTAATACTTTGTTAAAGCACCTTTTGATTTTATTACAGCAGTCTACAGGAGTCTATTAGCATGGCACATCTTGACGTGGCAATATTTGCCCACTCTTCTTTGCAAAAGCGCTCCAAGATTGCGAGAACATCGCCTGTGCACAGCCCTCTTCATATCACCCCACAGATGTTCAATTGGATTCATGGCTGGGCCATTCCAAAACATTAATCTTCTTCTGGTGAAGTATGCTTTTGTGGATTTGGATGTGTGCTTTGGGTTGTTGTCGTGCTGAAAGGTGAACTTCCTCTTCAGCTTTCTAACCGACACTTGAAGGTTTTGTGCCAAAATTGCCTGGTATTTGGAACTGTTCATAATTCCCTCCACCCTGACTAAGGCCCCGGTTCCAGCTGAAGAAAAAACAGCCCCAAAGCATGATGCTGCCACCACCATGCTTCACTGTGGGTATGGTGTTCTTTGGGTGATGTGCAGTGTTGTTTCTGTGCCAAACATACCTTTTGGAATTATGGCCAAAAGGTTCTACCTTGTGTCATCAGACCATAACACACATGCTTTTGGGGGACTTGATGTTTGTTTTTGCAAACTTCAGCCGTGCTTGGATGTTTTTCTTTGTTAGAAAAGGCTTCCGTCTTGCCACCCTACCCCATAGCCCATTCATATGAAGAATACGGGAGATAGTTGTCACATGTACCACACAGCCAGTACTTTCCAGAAATTCCTGCAGTTCCTTTAATGTTGCTGTAGGCCTCTTGGAAGCCTCCCTGACCAGTTTTTTCATCAATTTTGGAGGGACGTCCAGTTCTTGGTAAAGTCACAGTTGTGCCATATTTTCTCCACTTGATGATGACTGTCTTCACTGTGTTCCATGGTATATCTAATGCTTTGGAAATTCTTTTGTACTCATCTCCTGACTTATGTCTTTCAACAATGAGATCTCTCTGATGCTTTGAAAGCTCTCATGCTATTGCCATGGCTTTTGCTCGGAGACGCAACTAAGAAAATATCAGGAAAATCCTACTAGAACAGCGGAGCTTTATTTGTGATTAATCAGAGTCACTTTAAATGATGGCAGGTGTGTAATGACTTCTAGTTAACCTGAGTTTGAATGTGATCGGTTAATTGTGAACACAGCCACATCCCCAGTTATAAGAGGGTGTGCACACTTATGCAACCAGGTTATTGTAAGGTTTTTATTTTTCATTTTTCCCCCTCAAAGATTTCAATTTGTTTTTTTATTGAATTGTTCACATTGTAGGTCACATTAAGAGGTGGAAAAAGTTCTGACATGATTTATCTTTGTCCCATTATTTTTACATCATAAGAACCTGGCATTTTAACAGGGGTGTGTAGACTTTTTCTATCCACTGTAAATTTACTTTACCAGACCCTCTTGTGCCCTGGACCCACCCACCAGTCTCTCCAAATCCTTGGGAAACACTGAGTAAAAAGCACATTTTAACTATTGCAATGGTATGAAAAAAAAGGCAAAAATATAAACTTCTTTGGTATTCTGCAATTTTTTTCATTATATTCGGTTTCGGCCAAGAATTTTCATTTCGGTGCATCCCTAAATGTAATCATTTGAACTCTGTGTGCACTGAAGTAAGTAATAGGACATAGCTGAAAACATGCGAGTATGTCATTCTTCAAAAAGGCCTATCAGATGTCATTCGTCCCCCTTTGACTGAATGTCAAATGTTAACGGGAGGGCTGTTTTGTGTTATATACTGTTGCGATTAGTTTTGATTCTTCAGTTAAACAAACAAAAAAAACATATGGTTTCAACATGGGAAACTACACTGCTGTTAAATTTAGTCCCTCTGCCCACCTTGTTGCGCTTTCTCCACTGAGTAGTTGGCATCTTGCAGCAGTTTGGCAATAACTGACTCGATGTCTTCTCCCACGTATCCAGCTTGAGTTAGTGTGGTGCAATCGCAAATTGCAAAAGGAACATCCAGACAACGAGCCAGTGTCTGCGCCAACAATGTTTTTCCTGTGAAAAATTTGAGGAATGATGATCAAAATTATTTTGGCAAGACAGATCCATATTTACAAATTAATTGCATATCTGATCTGAGTGTCACTGAGCAATATTACATTTTTAGGACATTGTTCACATACAGCACACTAACCTGAGCCAGTGGGACCTAGAAGTATGATGTTGCTCTTTTCCAGTTTAATCTCAGTGTGAGTGGAGTCCAGGACCTCCCCGCCCCTCTTCTCTTGAGGCGCCTGCTGACTTGCCTGTTGCTGCATGGACGCTCCCAGAGCATTTCCATGAGGACTGATGCCTGCAATCTGCAGCAGTTCTGCATCAATAAGCAAAGCCACAGGGTGAGCTATGTGACTGAGAAGTAAGAACTTCTCTAAGAACTGTATTTCATAAAATGACTATATACGCAACTGAACGCTTTGTATTTGCACTGCTCAACACTTTAAACAGCCCATCGCTACAGTGTATATGTTAAATTGTGCATGGTAACAGTTTCCATGAACTGGCTAAAAATATGCGTGCCTAGTCTGTGCCAGTATGGAGTTACTAAGTGAGGAGAGCTGGACTGAAAATAGCAACAGTACAGATGTGAATGTAGGTCACTGGGCAACCTGATTTTATTGTCTAGTCAGTTAAAGATTAATATGCTTAATTTTACTGCTTCAGTTTCTTTAGCTCATTCGTACACATTGGTAAATAAACATGCAATAATCAGTCACTGTATTTCCCCCAAAAATATGTATCATCTGGTGTCAATGAACTACCTAGGAGAGCTTTAAATGACTACTCATTTTATAATCTAATTCTTTAGATTTTTTAGGACTACAAATACATTACCAGAAATATCTGGAAGGCAGAGCGAGGCTCTGACTAAGGAGCCACAGAGGTCTGTAAATTTTGGCATTTGCGCAACTCATGAAAATAAAGACTGTTTGAGTGGTCTGACTTTTTAAAGGTAACACACTAAGGAGGACCAATCACTTACTTGTGAATCTGTACTCATCCTCTCGTCTTCTCATCTCTAGCTCTACAGGGAGAGGACGAAAGTACTCAGATCAATGTTATCATTAATCCTTACCATTACGACATTATTAATACAGTCCTGCAAAAAACGCTTATACAGTCGTGTGTGATAATTATTGAACAAATGCCAAATCATACAGATTATGATTCAAGAGGAGTTCTAATTATATAGTAATAATCACTTATTTGTGATGGATTTTATCAGAGTAAATGGCTCGAATATGCAATGTCTTAATGTGTAAAAAGATACTGTGCTCTAAATTGTAATGCTTTAATGTGACAAAGTGCAAGTGTATGTTATAGCACTTGCATGTCAACAAATCTTTACCACCAGTTGTAATCTTGCATATTGCATCTCCTATATATTTACTTTATCAATTAAAACAGCCTTGTTTTTAGATATACTATACTTCCATTTTTAAGTTTAGTTTTGAAATTGTGTTTGATTAATCCCAGAATCATATATAAAAGCCATTCAGTGGCATTTAATTCTTCAATTTTAAATCACAGGCCCTCTTGCATGTCATCCCCCCCTCACTCCCCATTTTTTCCCATCTGTCTCTGCTGCCCAGTACTGAATAAAGCCATTTGTATGCACTATAGCGTTTTCCACATCAGACGGCAGTGATAGTCTGGTTACTGTAATGCAAGTCATCAGTGAAAACCAAATCAGTACATGTACATACAGTGGGGGAAATAAGTATTTGACCCCTTGCTGATTTTGCAGGTTTGCCCACTTACAAAGAATGCAACGATCTATAATTTTAGTCATATGTACATTCTAACAGTGAAAGACAGAATCCCAAAGAAAATTCCAGAAAATCACATCATATGACTTTATAAAAATTGATAACCATCTGATGAGGAAAAACAAGTATTTGACCCCCTGGACAAACAGCATGTTAATATTTTGTAGAAAAGCCATTATTGGCCAGCACAGATGTCAAACGGTTTTTATAGTTGGTGACAAGGTTTGTGCACATTTCGGCAGGGATGTTGGCCCACTCCTCCCTGCAGACAGCCTCCAAATCATTCAGGTTCCGAGGTTGTCGCCTGGCAACTCGAATTTTAAGCTCCCTCCAAAGATTTTCAATTGGATTCAGGTCTGGAGACTGGCTAGGCCACTCCAGAACCTTGATGTGCTTCTTCTTGAGCCACTCTTTTGTTGCTTTGGCGGTGTGCTTAGGGTCGTTG
>NC_060171.1:14369956-14487560 GCF_021292245.1 Micropterus dolomieu | reverse complement strand
TTCTTCCATTTCCTGATAACTGCACCGACAGTTGATCTTTTCTCTCCAAGTTGCTTTCCGATTCTCTTGTAGCCCATCCCAGCCTTGTGCAGATCAACAATCTTGTCCCTGATGTCCGTAGAAAGCTCTTTGGTCTTGCCCATGGTGGTGATGTTGGATGCTGGTTGTTTGGGTGTTGACAGGTGTCTTTTATACAGGTAACGAGGTGAGGCAGGTGTATTTGATGTAGATAATTGGTTGGGATTGGGGCTGTGTCTTAAAGAAAGACTAACTGGCTTGTAGGAGCCAGAATACTTGCTGTTTGGTAGGGGGTCATATACTTGTTTTTCCTCATCAGATGGTTATCAATTTTTATAAATTCATATGACGTGATTTTCTGGAATTTTCTTTGGGATTCTGTCTTTCACTGTTAGAATGTACATAAAATTATAGATTGTTGCATTCTTTGTAAGTGGGCAAACCTGCAAAATCAGCAAGGGGTCAAATACTTATTTCCCCCACTGTAATTGTTTAACATGAATCTAAGACATTAGAAATTGTGTTTTCTAATGCAAAATTGGAACATAATTACACCAATAAGCAGCAGAATAAAGCAATATCTATTGACAACAGTAATACTGACCACGAGGAGTTAGAGAGGGCTGTTTCTCTGCCTCCACCTGCTGTCGACTCCCAGCAGGGATGTTGTTGTAAATGCGCTTGTAGTGATTGTACACTGCAACCGCTAACACCTTTTTTGCGTAGGACTGGCCAACAACGAACTTGTCAAGGTAAGCATATATCTGGAAAGAAGCAGTAATTTATAGTTCATACCTGTATAAATGTATTATTGAGTATTACAACAGAATGTGTAACACTTCAATGAAAGTAATTTGAATGCATATTGATAACTGTGGTTTTTGCTTCCATTTTTCACCTTCTTAGGGGGAGGGGGAGGTTTCTGTGCAAAGGCCAGTTTCACAGCCTCCGCAGCAGATTCTGGCTCTTTGTTTAGCCCCTTCTTAGAGTCCGCTTCAGACAGAACCACGAAAAAGTGATGGCATTTCTCACATTTGACAAATCGTGTTGATGCTACAAAAGAACAACACACAACACGTTTAATACCGAAACATTTTTAGAACTAGTCTGAAAGAATCTTTTGAGACATTTGTAGTTTAACAATTTTCCAAGGGTGCAGATCATTAAGCTGACTGACATGCAAACCAAAAATAACTGTTTAGTGCGAAAGGGTTGCTCATACTGCTGAAATGCACAAATGGACAAAAATGGTCTGCTGTAGGTTTCTGTTGCATGAAAGTCCCACAGGGAAACCTCACTGATAAATGTAGATGATACGATGCTAAGTTGTGTTTTATTTCAAAATGAGTAACTTATGGTATGAAGACTAAATTCAATTTCGAAGTTTTGCTGTTTGACTGAGCTGCACGGTCACTGCTAGAAGATAACTTGATTATCATGAGATGACAACACATTGCTGCGTCTATGCAGCAAATTTCCGCTACGGGGGTTTAATAAAGTTATATCATATCTTATCTTTGATTATCTGTGCATTAGTAGACTGACACGATGGACTGCAGTTCCATGACACCAAAACCTCTGTTTATTTGCAGGTCTTTATTTTGACAAAGTGTGCCAAGAAATTACATACGGTGATTGTTTATGGTTTACTATTAATGTGCGATGTGCTTATTTCAGTCCTCCACCACAGTCTGTACCACAAGAAAATTTGGAAGTTGGTTTAATCCTTTAATACAAAAATAAACCACATTTCAACACCATCATTGTCATTATTTAAAATGATAATTTGTCCATCTGCTGGGCACTATGCTGTACTTTCACAGTTTTTTTGTTGTTTTTTTTAAATTCAACAAAAGTACAAAACAATGTCCTCTCTATTTCTCTACTTCCTGATCCGTGTTAAAGTTTCCACATGCCATTTGCATCCAAAATACACATCAGATCATATATTTTAGTAAACGGCTATTGAAAATGAATGCGTTTACTCACATACAAAGGTCTCTACATGTGTGCAGGGATCTCCACATTTAGGGCAGCGTAGCTGGCTTCCCCCCTTGCCTGATCCTCCAGAGCCAGACTGTCTCTTCGCTTCACTGATGCTTTTCTGTGTAAACAAGACTATGTCAGCGCAAGCATTAAATTACATTACTACCATGTACAAAGTCGTGAGTAATACTACCATTGAAGAGAGCTACAAATGAGATTTATCCTCCCTGAGATTACCTTTCCACCATCACTTCCACTGTCCTTTGTTGTCCCATCTTTAGAGGCATAGCAGACAGCAGTCTCTGAAAACGACCTCACCCGTACCCGGGTAGGTACATGAGTTTCCCGAGATCCCTGACGACTCAGAGAAAACAACTGGATCCGGGAGCAGGACAATCCTGTAACAACAGGAACATCCCTTTTGATTCCTAAGAACAGTGACTTGTGAACACACATTTCAAACTAATGACATGTTATTTTCAGTGATTTTGTTTACCTATAAAACACATATCCTGAATCATAAATAGGCAACAAGCAAAATAATACAAATTTCATAACTGCTCCTACTTGTCATGCTACTAGAGCTGGAACAAGTAGATGATTATACATTAGTCAAATCAACAGAAAATGTATCTGCATGTATTTTAGAAATCGATTTTACTGACTTTTAAAGCAAAAATACCTAACATTTTATGGTTCCAGCAACTACAATGTGATGATTTGCTTATTCTCGTTGTCATATAGAAGACAAAATCGAGACATCTCAAGATGTCAATTTGGGATGTGAGAAACTGATGTCCATTTTTCACAATTTTGTTACACTTCAAAGACTAATCAATTAATTGAGAAAATAATCACACACATCAGATAAATCAAAGCAACTTAATCACTTTTGGATTTTTAAGCCAATATGCAGTTTAACACCGCATATTATCAAGAGCAACAGTTCATATTCAAGGGCATAAAGTCCATTTTATTTATATATGCTGTTGCAATATGCTATTGCCATTATGTGTTTTTGTCATATTACAAGTGTGAAGGTCTGACGGGCTGATGAATTAACAAAGTTAGCCTAACGTTAGCTAAGGCTGCTAAACGTTTTAAGTGACTTTTCCACCTGCTGTTGACAATACAAAACTGTCATAACAAACAGCTATCTGGGTTACATGCTTAAGCAAATAACGTTAGCACAATGTCATGTAGGCAGGGTGTGTACTTTCCCTTTCTTACCTCTGTGAGCAGTGTTTAAGAACAACCTGGCAGCCGAAGTACAAGGACAGGACATGACTCTTCTTTTGGCTCAAAATCCTGAAATTAACGTTAAACATAAACTTAACACGGTGCACTGAGGGGGGAGGGTAACAGTAGCATACAGCTAACGTTAACACATTTCATAACTTCAACGTCACTGTTAGCATTAGCAAAGCAGGTCACTTATACTGGTGAAGATAGACTATTGAATAAATCTTTTTTTTTTTTACACCACCTGAAACAAATTGATTTATTGGGCCATCGCGGCTAAGTACATCGTGCTATCTTGCGCTAGAATAATTTATTTCAATAATAACATAACGTAACGTAAACAGGTATCGTTAACTGTTAGCTACTTAAGCTAGGCCCAAGCCAGAGCTAACTAACACAGTTGCCAGTGGAAATGAAAAACAACCCCGGCTGGACTGACAGCCAAATGTTGCAGTGTGTTACCCGGTGTGGACACAAGTCAGGCCCGCAAGCTAACCTAACTAGCCATAATGCCTGAATTCTAACATTAGCTAAAGGGAAGGCAACATGTAACAAGCTTGCTAGTTTTACTCACAGGGCACGATGAAACCAGTCACGTCTTGACAGCCTTTACGGGTAAACAAATGTGCTAAGTCACTGCAGCTTTAACTCTCTTGTTTTACTTTGACGGGTCAGTGTGCCATGCTAATGTCACACTGCCTATTGCATAAAGTGGGAAGCGTACTTTCCTTTAGGCCGCTGTTTCCCAGGTGGGACACGACCCAAAGTGATGTAACAGTTAAGGCTTGCTGTTATGAACTAGGTCAGTTACTCAGCTAGCTAGCTAGCTGGCTGGCTGGCTGGCCTTCAGTCCCTCACGGTACAGTAGACAGCAGGACTGATTTAATCAGTGTAAACGGTCTAAGTAATATGGAGGCCTCCCTAATATCGATGCAGGTCACAACTATCCAGATCTTTTGAGATCTACTAAACCACAGGAGGTGTTAACGAGGATGACAGCTGGTGTGTTCAAATGATTCACGTAATGTGCAGAATTGACAGAGGTATGGTGAAATCGTGTTGCGTTTGGGTGCTGTTCGTAAATGTGTAACGCTGTCTCGAACGGAAGAATCATAATGTTGAATTTCTGGTCGCAAAAATAAACAATGCTGTGTCATGATCAAGGGGGTAAGCCAGAGATCGGACAGTGAAGCCGACCAAAGCCTGCATGGACGGATCCATGTAGGTCCAAAAATGACCTCAAAACCCCGTGACATCCCCGTCGCGCATAAGAGATGTAACGTTAACCGTATTGCTTAGATTATAAAACTATTCGGCGATCAGTGACGCTGCGTTAGTGTTTGACAGGTGAGCATCGTAGGCAGGGCCCGTGGCATAGGCGACATAGACGGTTGCCTATGGCTTAAAATGTCAGGGGGCGCCGCAAGAGAAGGTTTTTGACTTGCCGCAATTTAACACGGCCCAGCTGCTGTGACACGGGCGCACGCCGTGATAGTGATTAAGTGCACCTCGCGCTGTGAGTCCAGACAGTTGTGACGAGTCGTGTCGTTGTGTAGAGTTTTGCGATTTAAACATCTAAAATCTGAGGCGCAGCCTTGCTCTGCTTGGGACTGTGAGCTGTTGAAGTTAACGTGTGTGTGGATTTGTGGTGAGTGTTTTCCAGTTGGTTTCGGTTTCACATGCAACATGCAGTCTGTGCACTGTGTCGGTCAAACGGTCTAAAGGGGATTATTCCAGCGGAGCAATAAGTAGACCTAATGCACAGCAGAGGGTAGACTTACATGATAATATGAAATGGTAGATCACTATATAAACAATTATGTCTTTGGTACAATGTCCAAATTTCCCACTAGCATCATGTTGTACAGTCAATGGTTGTGCGGCATACATCATTGTTATTTCTTGGAATCAACACATGTACATCAGTAGTCCGTAAAATTGATTTGACTAATGGGTCACACATTTCTTGTAAACAATATCCAGTGCGAACTATCAGCTAAACTTCCCTTCTGTATCAAAAACGTGTTTCAAGAAATTCACATAAACTGAGATTTTAAAAATTATTTTATTGCTCATTTTTACAAGGTTTGTGGTTATTTTTAGGTCAGTTTGAGTTTAACTTTGCAGGTTTTTACACTGCTGTTGTCCCACATATACAAAAGCTTTTTGTTGGGATAATATGACAGCATAGCCAAGATGCCATTACCTGGCCTTAGATCAAAATTTACATCCAGAGGACTCTCTTTCTTTAAATCAAAAGCATATGTAACCTTCCTGTCTTTGTCATCTGTAAAATATAACACTCCACATACAATGAAAGCATTTCCTGCTTTAGTTGTTGGGTAGTGAGTGTTTATGACTGACTCCACAGAGAATGTGTCAGGGTTAAGCTTTGCAGCCATCGTATTATCTTCTGTATCTGATGCAAAAATTACCCACAGTCCATTTTCATCCACAGCAAACTTGAAGTATGTCTTTGAGTTGCGGAAAAGATAAGCCAGGCTGTGATATCTGCTGTGTGCCATGATCAGAGTGTTTGTTCTCCTGGTGTTCAGGTTAAATCTGTAAAATATTGATTAAGTTAAGATGCTGAGTCACACATCACATGACACAGACAGCAAAAAATGAAAAAATGTCAGTATGGGTAAGTAACTAAGGCAATAACAAAGTGTTATAGTTAACACAAACACTTACTTTATAAGTGTGTTTGATCCTGCGTTGTGAAAGTAAAGTGACAGCTTGTACACAACATGACCACAACCCTGGAAGAACCTGTTGATGTCTATAATTTTGTGGCCTGTATCCTGAAATGTTGAAATGTTCCTGTGCTCCTCGAAAAATCGACCTGGGGAAGAAAAATTTTGGTGTTCAATCCACAGTAACTCACTAATCTCTGCGAGTGAGTGATAGACGTGAAGTTGCTGTAAAATAAATAAAATCACCTGAAAAATGATCGGCCAGCCAGTATCGAGCGTCATCCAGCTGGGATGCATCGGACATCCAGGCTCCAAAAGTGCTTTGCATTGAGGTGGCTTTCTCTGAACATTTAATATTTCTAATTTTGCACTCTAAATGAAAGATATGTACTTCAGTATTAGAATACATTGATAGATAGATAGATAGATAGATAGATAGATAGATAGATAGATAGATAGATAGATAGATTTTGAACAAAATGTTCTAACCACTTCTGGTCCGTCTCACATTGGTTGTCACATTGATCTTGTTGGTGGTCTGGAGTGGATATGAAGAGTCTAAAGAAAAAGGAAGATGAACAAATTTTCCAAAGATAGCGGATAGTTTATTCTGTTTGTAGCCACATATAACAGCTGATTAGTGGTGGTCCCAAATTACACCACTTGTAATGTATTTGTTGAACCTTGAATGTTTTTAAAGACAGTGGATGGGCTTTGAGAGACAAGAGAAATCTTATAAACTAAATGTAAATATGTCATAACTGAAAGCAAATATGGCACACAAGAATGTTTCCTACCACTTTTCATGGGTGTATCGATAATGTTTCCGCTGTTATTGACGCCGTCCCTCTTTTGAGCCAGGTCTACAGAAAGTGAGGCTGTACATGTATAGATAAATACATAGAGACACTAATGGTGTTATAGTGCAGCATTCATACAAAAGACAAAAGTAAATGTTTTTAGGTCATTGTTACTATTAGGTAGAGTGTTTCCTACCTGTTAATAATTGAATTGGTGCCTCTGTAGTATTCTCTGTTTTGGTATCATTTAAGGGGCCATGGCTATCGTCTTGATGAAATGATACAGTTACTACTGAAAATAAAAACATTGTTTATATAATAAATAAACAGTGTTTAACATGTTTTTCATATAGTCAAAGTTAGATTTATCTGTAAACAGTCTCTTTGCTGCTCTGTTCAGCAGATTCCATTTTTGTGTGTAAAAGTTGGTCATACAGTAAAGTCTTATTCTAAGCTAACATTAAACAAGTTTATGGTATAAGATTGCCCCGACTGTCGAATAAATCAGTAAAGAGGTCTGTCAATAAAGTCTTTCTCAAAATGATTGAAAACTAGATTTTATATTTGTGCCTTGACCAAATACAGTATATTCAATATGACTGTTTACCACTTTTCATGGATGTTTGATTAATGTTTCCGCTGCCATTGAAGTAATCACTGTTATGAATCCGGTCAGGAGAAAGTAGGGCTGTAGAATGAAACAAGACATTATGTAACATTTAACCAATGGTGTTGTAGGACAGCACCTTTAATTGGGATACACGTGACTTTTACTTATAATTCAAAACACATTTAATACCAGTAAATAATTTAATTGGTGCCTCTGTAAAATTCTCTGTGTTGGTATCATTCAAGGTGTCGTGGCTGTAGTCTGGATGAACTGATGCTAGAAAAGAAAAGTAAAAAAAAAAATCATATAATCAAAATTTGGTCTGACAATTAAGTCTTCCCACCACTAAACTGTTGCTTACCAGATTCCACTCTTTTGTCTAGAAGTTTTTTAGAGTCAGTAACACTCAGTACGTCTCTGCTATCGGCAGGATGTGGTGTTGGTGATTCTGCAGAAAGAAAGATGTGGATATCAGATGTTAAATATTTTCAGAACTTGACGTTAATTAATACACAAACAAACATATGCAGGTCATAAAAATCATAAACCTTACATAATGTATTGCTGCGTATTAAAGCTTAAATTCAAGTTTACTCACAAGATTAATTCATATTTTCCCATTTGTTAAAAAATTATATTTTAAGAGATACATTGTAAATAGTCCTACATTGCAAACTATTGGTAAACTTTAACATTCACTTGACGGTACCACACTATAATTGTAACACAGTATTTCCTACCAGTTAATAATGTTATTGCTCCCTCTGTAACGTTCTCTTTGCTGGAGTCATTCAGGGTGTCATGGCTGTAGTCTTTATGAAATGATACTGACTCTAGAAAATTAAAAAAAGGTATTACTATTTTTCATATAATTAAAATACACAGTGCAATCTGCGTATCCTGCATTCAGTCTTGGTCCATTAGCACTTTATTAAGAACCACTTGAAAGCCTTTTTATTTTAAAATTATTATTTTTTTTAATCTGACCTGGGATTTTGTGCTAATGCTGGGTTTGGATCATGGCAAAAGTAAATTTTACTTTACTGTTTCCAGTGAAGGAAAGTTTCAAAGTACATCTACTCAAGTACTGTACTTTTACTTTGCTTAAGTATATCAATTTTATGCTCTGCATACTTCTACTTGACTACATTCAAGAGGGACATTTTTTACTCCACTACATTTATTTCAGCTGTGGTTATGTGCTGAAGCCACTCAAACAGTTGCTTACCAGATTCCTTATCTGTGTCTTGAAGTTTCTCAGAGTCAGTGATATTTAAAACATCTCTGGCTTCATGAGCGGGATGTGGTGTTGGTAAAACTGTGGGGGAAAAAAGGTGAGATTTAATAAGATGTTGAGATGAAATCTGTGTGTACAAACATTTCATAAATGAGTCCCAGCATCTCCTACCTGTTGGTAAGTTAATTAGAGCCTCTGTAACAGTCTGTGAGCTGGTTTCAATCCTAGTGTCATTACCATAGTCTGGACGAGGTGACACTGACTCTGTAGAAAATAAAACTGAATTTGAATAACCATACATTTCTAAACTGAACCAGGCAGCATGTGGTCATATAGTACAGTCTGAATTCAAGCTGTGGAACAACTGTTGAACAAATAAAAATCAATAAAGAGGCCTGTCAACAAAGTTTTCCTGCCACTGAAAATGGTTGATAACTAGATTTTATATTTGTGCCTTGACCAAATACAATTTATTCAATATGACTGTTTACCATTTTTTATGGATGTATCAATAATGTTTCCGCTACCATTGAAGGTGTCACTGTTCTGAATCCGGTCTGGAGAAAGTAGCACTGTAGAATGAAGTGAGACATTATGTAACATTTACAGATACTAATGGTGTTCTAGAGCAGCTCCTTTATTTGGGATACAAGTGACTTATAATTTAAAACACTGCTAATACCAGTTAATAATTTAATTGGTGCCTCTGTAACATTCTCTGTGTTGGTATCATTCAAGGTGTCGTGGCTGTAGTCTGGATGAACTGATACTGACTCTAGAAAAGAAAAGGAAAAAAAGTACTGGGTCAAAAAATGTTTATTATCAAAATTAGGTCTGAAAATGAAGTCATCCCACCACTTAAAATGGTTGCTTACTAGATTCCACACTTGTGTCTACAAGTTTTTTAGTGTCAGTAATATTCAGTACGTCTCTGCTATCATCAGCTGGATGTGATGTTGGTGATTCTGCAGAAAGAAAGGCGGGTTTCAAATAGAGGGGTTGGTACAGGCATCATACATTGTTTACCATCACAAAACATAAAGATGAACTTCAAGCTCTAAGTCACAAACAGCCAGTTATTAATTCACATAATTGTAGTAAATTCTGAATTTCGTCTTCACCAGTCTGGTTAATTGTCGAGCTGCTGATGTTTTTTGTGTCGGTTTCATTGACGGCCTCCCGTGTCAGATTAGATGAATCTAAGTATGTAGAGTAAGAGAAGAAATGTAAGGTTTATTTTTGTGATGGTTTTTACTTTCAAACTTCAACTTCTAATCATAATAACAGTATATATAAATGTGTATGAAATTCAACATAAACACCAATAGCCTAAAAATAATAATGAACTATTCAAAAGCCTCAGTATTTTTAGACTGAATATATTAAAATACAGAAAAAAAACCCTGCTCACCAGGTATCAGACGCAATAAAAAAAACATCCGCACACTCAAATCCGTACAGCCCGCAATCTGTTCTTGCCTTGAAGAAGGTCTCTGACTGAAAGCTCGCTAATTAAAATGATTTTTGCACAGATTTGAGTGAGCAGATGTTTTTTTTTTACATTGAAACTTAATACATTTAAATTTTTAGGCCAAATAAATTAATAAAGGATTCGTTATTTCCCAACCATTCCTGTTAGTGTGGAGATGCCTCTGACAAAACATTATGATCTTCATGTTGGGGAATAAAATTAACAAATAATATAATTAAACAGTTAACTGAAAAAACAAACATTTTTAAAAAGATACTTACTTTGGCATCTGGTCAAAAGTTTTGTCTAAGGGAGGGTGACTTTGGATTTATTATTGGGAAAATCCTGGCTACAACACATATGTGGTCAGTTTTAATTGGTTACAGTGGATTCTCATAGTGACCTGACAAATGTTACTCCACTGACCATAATGGTAGATGGTGGGGAGGTGGATTATCCTCCAGGACAAGTTTCTATGGATGTTTCGGGACTTTGTTACACCAGCTTGAAAATTGGTCACTACGGAAATGCATTATACAATAAACAACATGAATTAGACCATTAGGAAGATACAAATTTAGACCATACGAGTCTACATATTTGAGTGTTTGTGTCACACAAATAATAATTTATTAGGCCTCTGTCATTTCTGGTGGTTTTTGGCTGTGAAAATAAAACATGCTGGTTCATTGTATATGATGACTCTGTAGAGACGTTCTCACCCATCAACATGTCGGTTTGATGGAGGTGTTCTCTATTTCTCACTTCATTAGAATACCAAACAGGACAGGGTGGACCTGGTGGGCCTGGTGGACCCGGTGGACCCCTTGGACCTGGAGGACCTTCAAATATACACATACAGCAGTCAGACATGTACAACGGACCTAATTAATAATACTGCTGGTTAATGACATTGGCACTTTACAACAGCAATAACAGAAAAACAGGAAAGCACAAATGTGGCCTACTATGTGAATTCTTGATAGTATATTGTTCAGTATTGTACTGTGACTTAAAGGAAACTTTAAATGTGTGAAGTGTAGACATCTTGCTATTCTTGGAACCTCACCACTAAGCTAAACAAGGAAAGTTGATCATGAAAATATGTTTAAAAAAAACATATGTAACTTTTGTAAAATTAGGTGACAGAAGTGATCTTGAGTAAATACTAGATGCAGTCTGGCTGGCTCTCTCTGTTAATCACATTATTCATATCAGGTTTAAATATGTTGTCATCTCTTACCTTCAGTGAGAATGTCATTGGAGGTCTCGCCTTTCAGTTGCGGAGGCCCAGGGTCTCCTTTAGGTCCTGGTTCTCCTTTTTCACCAGGGGGACCTAGTCATTGACAGGTCTCGTCACTAGTTTAAACCACTTTGTATGCAGAGTTTCTCTGCGGCTCAAACTTTTCAGAATAACAACAACAAACCAGCATGATTCAGGTTTGATTAGTCCAGTTAACATTTTCCTACTAAAAAACTAAATCTTCCAGGCATTTCTAATGTGGCAGCTATAGACAAGTTCTCCTGCAATGGGAGTATAGTGAGTGGGATTCTCGTGTTATGTAACGACGGCTGAACAAAGGACTGTTTGGAACTTGTAACTGACTTCTGTTTCTGAGTTTATTTGTCTGTTCTGGTGCACACTTCATTCAGGGTTAGGCGGAGGAGTTAGATTTCAAAGACACAACAGATGTCTCACCTCTTTTTCCGCGTCTCCCCTTAGGCCCAGGCACACCTTGTGGTCCCGGTGAACCAGCTCTGCCAGGCAAACCTAACAGGCAAAAGAACTGCGACTGTTCTATCAAATTCAACTTAGTTTAAGTAATTGATGCAGCAAATTAAAATGGCTGTTTTTACCTGGTGGTCCAGGTGGGCCTGGGAAGAAAATGAAAATATAAACTAGTTCACAAAATGAATAAAGCAGAAGCACCAGCAACAATACAAATCAAATTGCTGGAATGGAGAATATTTATGAAGTGCACCTGTTAAACACATTCCTCTGGAGCTATTACACATCTCTATGAAGGCTTTGACCTGAAAGAAAGAAAAGACAGTCAGTGCTCCAGCTTCTTGAATGTGAATGTTTGCTGGTTTTCTTAGTCTTCTACGATAGTAAATTGAATATCTTCAAGTTTGAGAATGTCGATCGGACAAAATACGCAGTTTGAAGACGTCAGTTTGTGCTCTGGGAACTTGTGTCAGGCATTTTTCGCAATTTCTTGACATTTCATTGCTTACACGATTAATCAGTTAATACAGAAAATGATCAGAAGATTAACTGATATGATGGTCTAACCGTTAGTTACTGCCCTAATTATTAAGCGAGCTGGCTAATAACAAAGCTAGACTTTATTTTAGTAATATTTAGTTATACTTGTGTATCACTGATAATTGTGCTGTCCTCTCTGTGAGAAAAATACAATAGCACCCTCTGAAGAAATTCCAGTTCCCAGCAGATGTGAGTACAGTTGAGGGAGGAGCAGGCAACAGTAACGCTCATCTGGTCAAAGTATTAAAACATATAGTGGAAAACCAAACTTTTTCTTAATCTGTCCAACAGACTGTTGCATTCTTTGCACTTGCACAGACATGCTTCTTATCCCAAAAGAGAAAGGAGAGGAAATGTTTCTATTAAAGACAACAGCAAGGAGCTGTTGATTGCTCCCCTGTTCTGTCTCATAAAAATATACTGAGAAAAATAATAAACCTCTCTTTTCAAATATTTTACAGTACAGTAAATAGTCTGCAGTGTTCACAATTTCATGAAAGCCCATATTCAAGCATGTTGGTGTCTTACTGGAACCATGGAGTACGTCATCAGCATCAGCATATCCTTCTGGTCTTGGCTTTGCGTTGGTTCTCCGTCCCAGCTCCTTCTTCCGCGACGGAGCTTCTTCAGCTCTCCAGCTTCTCCGGGGTCCATGGGCAGGATGCCAGCCTGCAACCTGCAGCTCTGTGACAGCACCTGCAGCCGTGCGTCCAAGCTGATCAGCTCCTCCGTCAGCTCTTTCTGTCGAACCAGCAGGAACACTAAACCTGCTGAGCACAGGAACAGCAGCACACACATCCCCAGCAGCAGCCCTTTCCACGCCAGACAAACTTCACTCCTCTCCTTCATGTTTGTGCCCTGTTTCCTGGTCCTCAGCCGCAGAGTGATATGGGCTCTGAAATTCACAAGCACACACAGCACATATTTGAACACCTGCCAGAAAACAGATGAGACGTCAGAGGGAAACTACGCTGTAAGCTGTTGGAGAGGAATAAACATGTCAAAATCTGTCTGTGACAACAGGGGGAACCACATGGTGAATTGCACAACAACCCGCATCTGGGAAACAGTTAACATCTAATGGGCCTACTTGATTCAGAAGCACCTAATGGACATATTTCCAGAATGACATATCCTGCAGACAATGTAGTTCTTCTCATCATTCTCGTGCTCTTCCTGTCAATATTGTCACCAGTCTGTCCTACACAAAATTACATGGAAGTGGAATAAATAAGTTGTGAACAAGGGGAACATTCTTTGGATCTACAAAGAGCTTTCAGTGTGCTTTCAGTAAATGACTGGGTGTGTGGATGTGTGTGTGTGTACTGAAGTCTGCTGTTAATAAATGGGTTTTCATTGCATTATGCATTTCCAAATATGAAATAACAGTTGCACACTTTTTTCTCCACTTGTGTTGCTGCACAAGAGACATTAAAGGTTCTCCTTTTCCAAAAAGTTATAATTATCAAGTTTAGTCTATACTACAAAAAGGAAAAGCATGTTTCTCAGCCAACGTGGGATAAAAGCTGTCACCCAAACCCCAAAATGTGAGGCTAACATCTTGATCAATAGCTATTCATTGGCTTGAAGCTTGAAGGGCAGCTCTTTTTAGCACACAATCTCTGCATGAACATCAATTTCCTTTTTTAATTCCCCATCAATAGTAATTTTTTTGAAGTAGTGGAGCATTGACACCCAAAAATTTGAAGACTTTATGTTTTAAAATTATAAACATGATGTTTTGTCTTTCCCCTGTTTTCTTTTTTTTTTTTTTTGAACTGCTGAGTAAATCCTTGCTCCCTTTTCCACAGGTCAGTCTGACCCAGTGGATTCATTTCCCCATGAAAAGCCTCCTCGGTTGATGAATTAGACAGTGGGGGGTTCTTTCTTTTTGAACAAAGCTAAATGTGAACTGAGCCCATCTTAAAAAAGTTGATGCAGAGTACAGCCAATGAAAGACTTGCAGGTTTTGCAATCCTATGAATAAAAAACACATAAGCTGCTTTGTGTTTTAGACGTGCACTGTTAACTGGCCTTTTCAGTGTTCTGCCACGTAATGGTACTTGTACCCCAAAGTGGCCGTGTTTCTAAGCAACCAGAAAAGTGAAGGCTTAACCAGGAATTTATAAACACTTGAATCCCTCAGATTTTTTTGGTAGAAGAATGTTGATCATCTTTAAAACCAGTGGAGGAAGCGCAGCATCTCTTCAAACTGCACTCTAACTTGTCAGGAGTAGGAGAAGAAGAGACGTAAGTATTATTCTCTGATCGTTTGTTAATGGAGAATCTAATTATGCTTAAAAAACTCTCTATTTTTATTAATATATTATTAATATAAAGAATATAGAGACTGTGTTAGCTAGTGCACTGAAATGAAACATAACTTGTGAACTAAATGTGAACTGAACTCACATTTTCATTTTAATTCTTTTTCAGTCACTAATAATAATTGTGTAAATAGTCAAAGGGGGAAATACCTTTTCCAACTCACTCTACATCATATCTTGGCATAATACACTAATGTTACAATCATGATAAACTTGTAATAACATAACTGAAGAGGAAAATAATCCGTCAACCCTTAAACTGGCTGCAGTGAAATATTAGAAGTGAAATCTTATAACACTGTTGTGATACAAACAGCTGCCCAAACAGTTCATCATTAAGCTTTATGTGGGTGTATTTTGGTTGTAATGTGTGGCAGTGCTGAGTTATATCCCAGCACTGAAAGGACAAGAGAATTACAAGGGATGAAAAGGACAGCTGTCCACAGATTAAGGTTCTCATAGCTGGTTTTAACAAATGTATGAGTTTGTTTTGTCTGCTTGTTAAAGGAGACTTAAGCTTTGTGAGGACAGGTCACACACGATAAGCTTGCTCAGGTTTGTGTTCATGGCTGAAGTTATGAAGGGGATGCTGCCGCCGGAGACACTCACCGTCAGCCACATGGTGGTTGACACAGTGTCTGAAGTCACCGCCCTTCTGCTTCTGCTGATGCTACTGCTGCTCTTCACTGCCTGGAGCCAAACAAACCGGTCACATATACCAGGTAAGAGACTTCAGCTTCTGTTCTTTCTATTGTTTCTGTTCTTTCTTTCGAAGTTTTTTGTACTTTGAATGGAGACAGTAACTTTTTCAGAATAGGGGCAGGGAATTTAGAGTAAATGTCACTGCATCACTGTCATGGCTCTCAGGCCATGACAAAAGAAGGGAAATACACATAGTTGTACTGGGAAGAACAAACGATCACATTTATTTAAAGAAATAGTAACGGGAAACATGAAGTAAATGTATGAAAAGAGCAATCAGTAGATCAGTCATGTTAGTGAGTGGATGCGTGAAAGTAGAGTTAAGTATCTAAACCAAACCAGACAAAGAAAACGTGGTGCAAGGGGAAGAGCTAGTGATGGGTTGAGAAAGACACAGGAGTGGGGTCAGCTGATCCTAAATGAATTCTGGATGGACTGGACTGGGACCTCTGTCTCTGACCTGTTTTTTCCTGCCAGGTCCTTCCTTTTTGGCAGGACTCGGCCCCATCCTCTCCTATGGCAGATTTATCTGGACTGGGATAGGAACAGCGTGCAACTACTATAACACCAAATATGGCACCATCGTCCGCGTCTGGATTAACGGCGAGGAGACCATCATTCTGAGCAAGTAAGTCTTTTGAGATGAAACTCTTTATGCTGACAGTTTACCCCATGAATCTGTAATAAGTCAATGTCTGGCTACTCTTGTAGGTCTTCAGCGGTGTTTCATGTTCTGAGGAGCTCTCACTACACAGCCAGATTCGGGAGCAAAACAGGGCTGGAGTGTATTGGGATGGAAGGGAGAGGTATCATTTTCAACAGTGACATCCTCCTCTGGAGAAAAGTGAGGACATATTTTTCTAAAGGTGAGGTACCTTACACAGAAAGTATAGTATTGTGGTGCCTTATTTCACCTCTCTATCTACACATATCTAATCAACTAATAAAAATAAGTCCAACCTTCGCAGATTGAAGTCTGCTAAAAGGTGAAACACAGCTTCATTGTATTTAAATTCCTGCAATGTTTCATGGTTGTTTTAAAGCTCTGACAGGCCCTGGCCTCCAGAGGACAGTTGGAATCTGTGTGAGCTCCACAGCCAAACACCTGGACTGCCTGCAGGAGATGACCGACCCCTCGGGACACGTAGACGCACTCAATCTGCTGAGAGCCATTGTGGTGGATATCTCCAACAGGCTTTTTCTCAGGGTGCCCCTTAATGGTCAGCTGCATGTTTAATATCTGTACATTGTACACTGAAACTGTGTATTTTCTGCCAATAATTGTTTCCAGTTCTTGCACTGACACCTGCAGCACCGGATTCTGTTTTCAGAAAAGCACTTGCTGATGAAAATCCACAGCTACTTTGAGACCTGGCAAACAGTTCTAATAAAGCCAGATATTTTCTTCAAGATTGGATGGCTGTACAACAAGCACAAGAGAGCAGCGTAAGATCCCCACACATCACAGTAATTCATCTGGCTTGTGATTTCTTCAGCCTAATCTTTGATTTGCTTTTGGTGACAACAGCCAAGAGCTGCAAGATGAGATGGAGAGCCTTCTGGAAATTAAAAGAAAGATTGTAAATGAGTCTGAGAAGTTGGATGACGATCTTGACTTTGCAACGGAGCTCATCTTTGCTCAGGTTTGTCTTTTTTGATAGATCTATACCAGCTGTGTCACAGAGTTCTGCATACCTTCATGTTCTTTGTTAACAGAATGTCGGAGAGCTTTCAGCAGATAACGTCAGGCAGTGCGTGCTGGAGATGGTGATCGCAGCACCCGACACACTTTCCATCAGCCTCTTCTTCATGCTGATGCTGCTGAAACAAAACCCAGACGTAGAGCTGAGGATAGTGGAGGAGATGAACACTGTCTTGAGTAAGTGCATTTGTGTGGTACTAATCTCAGTTTCTGACAGCTGTGACAGCTAAAAAAGAAACGATCAATAGAACGATCCATGACTGCTGCATTTTTATTTCCAGGTGAAAAAGGTGCTGAAGACATCGATTATCAAAGCTTGAAAGTGCTGGAAAGTTTCATAAATGAGTCTTTGAGGTTTCATCCTGTGGTTGATTTCACAATGCGAAAAGCTCTGGAAGATGACAACATCGAAGGCACTAAAATTACAAAAGGAACCAACATCATTCTCAATATTGGCCTTATGCATAAGACCGAATTCTTCCCAAAACCCAACGAGTTCAGCCTGACAAATTTTGACAAAACAGTAAGTCAGCTGAGTGTTGTGCAACATTATGTGGCTCTAGAAACAAAAAACAGGTTGGTCTTTACCTCCTCTGTTTGCCAGGTGCCCAGTCGTCACTTCCAGCCCTTCGGCTGCGGCCCTCGCGCCTGCGTGGGCAAACACATCGCCATGGTGATGATGAAGGCCATCCTAGTCGCTCTGTTGTCTCGTTACACTGTGTGTCCTCGCCAAGGCTGCACCCTCAACAGCATCAGGCAGACCAACAACCTGTCGCAGCAGCCCGTGGAGGACGAGCACAGCCTAGCCATGCGCTTTATCCCTCGAACAACGCAACCTCAACGCAGTCAGCACTGAGACGGAGTGGTTACAAATTGGTGGAAACTACTATGTATTGCAACTGTTGAAGAATGTAACTGGTACAATGAATCCCTGGCCAGGATTGTACAAATATCCAAAAAGACCCTCACAATCTCTGGTACTCTGGGTTTTCATACTTCTTTATTTCTTCTTTGTTTCAGAGAGCAAATAAACACAAAATTTCTGATGTCACAGGAGGATGTTTTGCCTACTTTTACATCCCTGATCTTTAGTGAATACAGTAGGTTTAGACCAAGACTTTCTGGCCCATGGGATGCAGTATGGAAAACCAGGGTGGACATGGATAGAGATTTGGTTTTGTCTTGAAAAGTCATGAAATAATTACTATGGCAGTAAAATGATGTATGTCCTAATGTGGTGCAAACTTGCTTTTAAGACTGGGACTGAGAGAAACAGCTGCAGCTAGTTTTTGATTTTGTTGTTTGGTCTTGTTGAGTGACACAGGCAGCAGGTCAAATGTTACTGGGGTGTTTTTTACAGTTGGTGTATGCTTAAACAATGTTCATTCTAAGGCGGCAACTAAAGATTATTTTCATTGTCGATTAATCGATTAGTTGTTTGGTCTATAAAATGGTGAAGCATGTCGATCAGGGTTTCCCAAAGCCCAAGATGCCGCCTCAAATGTCTTGTTTTGTCCACAACCCAAAGATATCCAGTTTACTGTCATAGAGGAGAAATGAAACCAGAAAATATTCACATTTAAGAAGCTGGAATCAGATACTTTTTCTTAAAACATTATCAAAATAGTTGGCGATAAAATTAAGTTATTTAACTGTTGACAACTAATCATTTATTCGATAAATCGTTGCAGCTCTAGTTCATTCAATAAATATGTGAAATTTGTTTTTCCATTTAGCAATGAGTGGAAAGAACATCAGAAAAGGTTTTCTTTACTGTAATAATATCCCTCTTTGCTTCATGTCCAGCACGTCTATGTTATAGCTATTACAGACTTACATCATAGCATCGATTTCATGAATAATCACAGTCGAAATAAAGTGAATTTATATGTGTTGAATTTATTCATAAGTTAGCAGAATGTAGTGACAGGCACTCTAATAAACAAGAATTTTCTCTGCACCACAGGCACAAATCAAACACGCCACCTTGGCATTAGAACATAAGGCGTTGGGTTAAAGTTGAGTTTTAGACACATTGTTGGCTTCAAATCAGGATGCAGGCAAATACAAGAACAAACTTTCCCTTCAGGCTGAATTAAATAAAACAGGCAGAGACATGATCTGGCACACCTCAATCAAACAGTAACATGAACAACAACGATTTTTTTCTTACTTTCTTTCAGAGAAATCAATACAAAATATTTTCTATAAGAATATAACTCCAATAAATATGTTTTAATACTGCATTGATACAAAAATATAATAATCAAAGACACTAAAATCCACCTCTTACCCGAAACTGACAAACCAGAAACATGAGTGCATAGATAATCATATCACACAGAAGGCAGCATCTGCAAAACACGAGGGAAAACCGAAATGCTCCTCATCATAATGATACATGGACAATGTGGACAATCGCAGAGTGGAATCTTCATTGCTACATTTAAGACAAACTTCTCTCATCATACATGTAAGAAATACGTATAACGGCTGCAGTCGGGGGTTAGTGTCAGCATAATGAAATCCTTTAGACAAACAGGGATGCAAACTGCAATAATGCTTTTTTTTTCAGCAGTAAAGACGAGCAGGTTCTTGAAAAGCAGCTCTCTGTTAATATTAGTTTTAAAGTATTTTAAATCCTCCTCTAATGGTTTCTCCAGGTCCATCCCAGAAATACTGAACAATTAGTTTTGTACTTTCTTGTGCCTCTCACCTAATAAATACACCTAAAACATCAACCAATCCACTGCAAGAATTAGTTTCTTGTTATTCTTTCCATTTTAATCTGTACTGACCAGGAATGACAGGAATGAAATTCTTTAAGATGCTAAATGAGAAATTGAAACCTTGACTGATTTAAGACCTGAACTGGCTTCACTGGCATGATTGTTGTAACCTAGAAAATGTAGCTGATTTTTTAAAAATAATGACAAAAAGAAGACAGGACATATTCTCTCTCTCTCTCTCTCTCATTATTTAGCGCGTAGACCTGGGGTGCAAAAATTACTGTAGAAATTCATGATTTTCTCCTTGTACAGACAATATCAGACATAGTATTCAGTTCCCTCATAATGTTTCAACGACTGAAGTGTTCAAGTGATTATGGAGCCCTGTCAACATTTTAAGACATTTTAAGTTTTCATAATTAAACCGAAAGTAAAGAACGCAATGCTTTTGGCCCTGAGGTTATTACCAGTCGTGACTTTCAAACAATTGTAATCCTGTGAATTATTCAACCCACTTAACTGTTAAAAATAAATGATCTGTGGACAAAAAAACTAATCCTACTTCATAACTTAAAGTGGAAAAGATAAACAAATGGTAAACACTGTAATATAAAGATGAGAATGCTCAACCTCAGATGTTCTTGTTCTGCACTATAGTGCTCTGTGTACCTTCCTCTTCAGTGGTTGACGGACAAGTGCTGCTCAGTGTGCTCCTGTAATGCTCTCTGGCAGTGGTAGATCAGGCAGTCAGGCAGATCGGGGACTGGGGAGCGCAGCCACACAGCCAACGTTCCCGCATTCAGATGACAGTGCATCAGACATGGCAGATCCTGGAGGAGCTGGCAAGCTACAATACCTTCCTTACCTGTAGGGGAAAACAATAACGGTTACTAATAGTGTAAAGTGAAATCTTTCTGACTTTACCTTTACCTATGTAATGATTTTAATAACCAGGGACTGGGGCTGCACATCTGCTTGATGCCTTATATACATTACATCTGTTACACTGCTTCTCCAATGTAAGATAAACAATAAACTACCAAAAACATCATTCTAATTGGTATCGAGGCATACTTTATAAAGTTTTTATAATTTGCAATTAATAGCATTGTTACATTTTGCAACAACACATGTATTAATGTGTTCAGACCAGCAACAATCTATTAAAAACAACTTTTAGGCTTTCATGTGGTATATGTTCTCCAGCATAACTTCCCTTTTAGCTTTAATGGATTATTACTGATCTGTTAAGCCATAATATCTCATTTATTAACATTAATAAAGGCATTAGTCACAACTTAGAAACACTTCACAAATATACCTTATTAGAAAGTGGTACCAAAGTAACTAATAACACTGTAAATGAGTGAAATAAAAAGTTTCACTTTGACAAAATAATCTTAACACAAGGCCCACTTTTGAGGTGCAATTAACAATTATTTTTGTTTTCAATTAATCAGTTGATTATTTTCTCGAGTAACCAATTAGTTGTCTATAAAATCTCAGAAATGGTGAAAACTGTCGATCACTGATCCCAAAGATCAAGAAGACATAACAGCTCCAGTCCACTCATATTTAAGATTATTTTTTAAATACTATGCATAGATGTGCGTACATATGTTAATGTGTGCACATGTGTATGTAAGTATCTGCGTGGATACATGTAGGGGGCATGAACGTGTGTATATTGACCATATGTGTTGTATCTGTATTACAGTGAGACATCAATATGTGAAAACAAAGATCTAACTATTCATCACAATAAATAATTCTGAGCATTTGAACACATTATACATTATTATACAAGCATCAAATCATACATTTTGTTGATTAAAGTCTAACAGCTCAGCTTTGACGTTTTAGTTAGTTCACCTATGATTTCCACGACATGAAGCTGAAGTTTCTTCTTCAGCACATTCAGAGTGGCTTTGAGAGGTTCTGGGCCATCGCTTATCAGCGTCAGGTTCTGCTTTGTATCATGAGAGAAGGCCAGCCACATGGTGCCGTACTCCTCTGTTGACACAGTCAAAGGTCTGAAGGAAACACGTGAAATTACAGTAAGCAAATGAATGTCTCTGTGCGGCCATACTTGGAAAAAAAGAAAGAAAATATTTCACCTGATGAAGCTGGTTAGAGGCAGTTTGTATGACAGCTGCACTGACTGAGGCGTCCCAACAGGCAACTCGTAAGATACCATCCCAACAACTTCAACATGGACTGAGGGCCTCTTCACAGTCAGGGAATACTGACACACAGCTAGACTGTGGCTCCGCGTCTCCTGCACTGAACTGTCACACACACAGGACACCTGAAATAAACATTACAAGAAAATGTCCTTTAATATGAAAGACTAGTAAGGAGAGTATAAGACCTCACTAATGCATTTCTGCTCAATAATTACTGTACCTCAAGCTCATCTGAGTCAAGCTCTAGTAGTATCTGTTGAATATCAGAGTCAGAGGAGTTGTAAATGAAAACAACAAACGCTAAAGAATCCTCTTTAAGCACATGACAGGCTGAGAGATCCAGGATTTGGTTGGAGCACAGAGGAGTGATTTCTGAGTGGGACAATCCAAAGAGCTCTGCAGGAAGATGAGAACTGAGACACAAGTCTTTAGGTGTTTCTGGGTCTTCACATGGAGCATGATCAGCAGCTACGACAAAACCATTATCCCCAATGAGAGGGGGGGTATTTCCCTTTATGTTACTGTCAGTTAAGTCTATATCAAAGGGGCCATTTGCAGTAGTGAGGCCCTGAGAGAGCTGGGGTGTCTGTTTGGAGGGAGGAAGGGCCAGCTCGGAGGTGATGCTGGAGTCCAGGAGGTTGTTACACAGCAAGGTATCCACTGTGCTGGGACAGGAGGCGAGGGAGTTGGATATTTGCTCGCTGGCGCCAGAGGACAAGCCCGGACCTTTGGCTTTTCTTCTGAATCGCTGAGGTGTTGGCTCAGATTTTCCCATCTGTTAAAGAAATGTTTTATTTGCAACAGATGTATTTGTAGTAATGCAGGATGTATAATTTTTTTAATCAAAGTCACAGGTGAATTTTCACAATAAACTTTGCCACATCAGAGTGGCTGAGATTTACAGAACCAGTAGATGCTGTGTCGATCAACAGGAAAACTATTTTGAAAGCAATTAATCGTTAAGCCATTTTCAAATGGAACAACTATTTAGTGGTCCCAGCATCAACTGTGAGGATTTGCTGCTTTCTTTGTCTTATGTGAAAATAACCTAAATATCTTTGGAATTTGGACTGCTGATTGGGCACAACTAGCAATGTGAAGCTTTTCTGACATTTTATAGACCAAGTAATTAATCTATAATGAAATACCTGTTAGTTGCAGCTGGGGTAAACAATTTCTCCAACGTTGCTTACCCCAGCTTTAATCCTGCGCCTCTTGTTGTATACATGTATTTTTTTCAATCAAACAACAAGTGAGCGTTCAGGACTAACTCAACAGATTCATATATATCACATGTCTGCAGCTGCTTCACAGTAAATGACTTCCAGCATATTGGAATTATAATATTAGACAGAGTTATCACACCACGCAGCTTTACTTCATACGGTGCAGCCATACCTTAAACAGATGAAGAAGAATTAAAAAGCTCACCAGACACACAGAGCTTTGGGAGCCCAGGCCGACAAACAACGAAGAGGCCAGCTGCTGTTTCTCTTGTTCAGGCTCAGGGGTTGGTATAGGAGTGGGAGTCTGGCTGTCTGAACTCTCAGCCTCTCTCTGCTGGCTGGGTGACCGGAAGGGACTGGGAACCTCAACCTGGGCAGCCTCCTCCGCAGGTTCTCTCTGTGCCAGGTAGCCGTCCCTCCCCCACACCCTCTTCACACCATCCAGCTTCAGAGTGGTGGAGCTGAAACCAAAATCAAAAAGTACAAGTTCTAAATGAGCCATGTGTTTGTGTGTAGGCTATTTTAACTCAAGACAGCACAAGTGTGCACGTGGTGTCTACGTACCCTCCTTTATGCAAGACGTCGGTGCTATCGCCTGACAGACCAGAGCTCATGGACAACAGTGTAGGAGACTGTCTGTCGGCAATGCTGCAGGACGACATGCTGATGGGCAGGGATAGGGCGTATGGCTCCAGGCTCAACGCTGAGGCAGACAACACAGTCAGAGTAAATCAAACAAGTCAGTGCAAATGCTGCCAAATCTGCCACAGTCAATGAGTTTTACCTTTTGCCTGAGCTAGTTCCTCCTGCCGTTGATGGGGTGGCTTGTATGGAGCAGCGCCAGCAGCCAGCGCCTCCGATACAAATCCATCCAGAAATGACAGAGAGGAATCCACCTGGAAACGACGACAACAACTTAAACATCCCCTTTAATGGGAATGAGAAGATCATTTGGTAAATTTCCACAGGACTCAAAAAATCTCACAATTTGTTTTGCCACAACAGGCACATAAATTACAAAATAAAAATTTAAACAACCAGAGCAAACATTTGTGTAATTACGATATGATTCTTGTTCTCTACTTGTTTCACACTGTATCCGATACTGAATGGAGTTCTGTGGTAAATCCAACCCATTAGACTACTCTAGATCTAGACATGCTAAAACAGCTGCTTTGATTACAACTGAAATGATGATGATATTTCGATAAATATATCTAATTAACTGTGTGTCATGGGAGGGCAAGTGCATGCAGCTTTTTCTTCCCAACCATCAGATAATGAGCAATTACTCTGCCAGCAAGTAGGAACTTCAAGGTGTCATCATGACCAAGAAAGCTGAGTTCTCCTGCTGCCTTGGAGGCCAGTAGTGCTACAGGCGTTTTAATCTTGGACTTCCCCTGGGTAGCCAGGCGGTGTGCTCTACATATCGCTCTCATTGCAAACAAGCTACATTTCCAACAGTGAAGCCTGCATCTCAAAATATGAGTGCAGAGGATATTATGGACTGGGATACGTTTTACAGTGTTTTGACAAACTCAGACATTCAGCCGTATTTATTTGAGTGTAGGTCCTAAGAAATGCAGTGGAGAGGCAGAGGCAGTGGCTGCATTAGCTGTGCAGGAGAATATGGCCGGTGGGGACCCTGCAGAACCTGAGCCGCCGGAAGTAAACACCGACAGGTGGCGCCTTTGCTCATATTGCCCTCCGATGCCAAAAGAAACGGAATCATTTTTGTTGGACACTGATGCTGACGCCAAACCTGTGAGAACCCGAATGTGAGTTACTATGCATCAAAGTTTTACTCCTCACTTGGACAGAGCTGTGCTGGAGAACTTTTTCAGGATCCCAAAGATAAACTGGAAAAGACAACAAAGATCAGCAGGGCAGAGGGGCAGATGAGTGAGTATTTTTGTCACCTAACGCTATGTTTTGGCCAACAAAGTAATCACTATAGGCTAGAGTGGTACTCCCACAGGCTGGGACGATGGACTAATGTTGTAATATTGAGGGACAGTCAAGAGAAACTGAGTGAACGTGAAGCCTCATTTGAAACCAACTAAATAACAAGAGCAGTAGGTTGGATGCTGGGAATTGTTTTTTTCATGTAGTTTTTTGTGGAACGTTATACTGCAGCACTAGCTCAGCAAGCGTTAGCTTTGTCGCTAAAAGGACGTCTGCTGTGGGGGTTTGGCATTAGAAGCTCGCTCGCAATGCATCCTGCTACATGTAGGCACAGCTCCATAAGCAGGAGCTTTCTCAGTTATTATAGCACGCACTGAGCAATTTATTTCTTTAAGCAACTATATTAACCATCAGTACTGACTGGACATCCACATTAAACGTGTCCAAATGTCCCTTTAAACATCATTACTGTAATTCTGCAGCCCTGCGTATTACCTCCAGGGGTTCCAGGTCAGCGTCTCGAGGTAGCACCCTGGCTTGGAGTTCAGAGTCTTGGCTGAGGTGCTGCAGCTCCTGTGCCCTCTGTCTCAGTACTGTGTCTAGGGAGCTGCTGTATGTTTCAGAAACCTCCTGAGCCGCAGAAACGCCTGCCCCACCCTGACAGAGCTTGGCCATTGCCATGAGGACCCAGCTCTTTGTTTCGCTTCTGGTGTTCTTCATGTCCAACAATTTGGCAAGCAGCCTCAGGACTGTAGCCGGTTCAAGTTCCTCCCTCAAATAGGAGTATTCACCGAGGACCTGTGCATGGCAGAGAATGGGGAAACCTTTGTGTATTAAACATGCTATGCAGTAACATTTACTGCCTGTTTATTGCATAGTATGTAGTAAGTTACATTTTCAACGACAGGTAAAATAAAGTACTGTCATTAATTGTTAGTAAGATTTGGAAAACATAATGTCATGCTTGCAGCTCGTTTTGTGACTGTGTATTCTTGCATCATTCCAGTAGAAATTCTCTCCATCTATGATTTTTAGGCCACCAGGGAACCATATATATATTAAATTTACATTAGGATCTTACTATAGCCATCTTTTAAACTCAGTTAGATCTGGCTGCTGGCTGCACCACAGACCTCTTAAATCCTCTGAGCTAACTGAGACACAACAGCATGACTGTGATTTTATCATTTAAAAGTACAATTTGAATGATGTACCTGAGGAACTCAGGCCAACTAATTATTTGTGGTGTTCTGAAACACTTCAACTTTTAAACTGATATCATTTCTTTACAGAATATTAAATATTGCTCTATTTTCCTGTTGTTATTCTTACCAATGTTGATTAAAATCCATCCTCTTACATTATACTGTTCTTTTTTATGGCTGCAAATTATTGCACTTAGTTATACTAAAATAGTGAAGTAATTGGTAAAGTATGCTTTAAACTCAACATTGTATTCTTTCTTCTGCTTCTTTTTCTCAAAATTATTACATACAAATTATACTCACCCAGCTGATGACTTGGAGGAAACGCTGTGGCAGTTTGCCAGGCTCTCCTTGCAGCAGAAAAACATATGAATCCACAGCAAACAGCCTCAACTTCCTGTCTTCCTCCTCACTGTCGAATCCTGGGCCATTAGAGAAAAATTACTCCTAAATATCAGTATCGAACTACTGAACTGAAATATCGAAACACAGGAACACTACATATTAAGTTGAGTGTGTTGTTATCTCACCCTCACACAGCAGTTTAAGGAAGCTGTTAGGGATGTCAGGCTGCATCATGTCTCCGCCTATTGAAAACACTGTGTTCATGGTCTCAATGAACCATTCATTGTCTGGTGCATATGTATAATTGTTTATAGGAAAAAAAGTCAGTACAATAAATAGGAACAAGCAACAGCATGTTCCTAAAGGATTGGATTTCTGTTTTTCAACCCAGAACTAATTCAAATGTTGTGTTTAGCACAACTCCACCAACAGCTTTAGTATTGAGAAAATGAGACACTCCGCTGCAGCTCAACAGTCCACTAGAGTTATCGTTATCGTTTAATTGTCAGAACCAAAAGGCGTGTTTGTCAAGATTGTGAGCTTCCAATTTTAGAACAAGATTTCCGGTGTTTTTGAATTTCCCCTTTGGTCTGTGTTTAAGCCCAGTGACAAGTTGCAGTAAAGAAATACTGTAATTGTCAAGGTACTACTTCACCAGCATGGCAATAATTCAATCAATTAAAGGCAGTTGGGTTTTAAGTATAATTTGCTTCTTGGATCAGTGAAGCAATTCCAGCAGACATGTAGTTCTGGCTCATGTTTCAATATTTATATCAGCTTAATGATATGACTGTGGTTTATTGTTGTAAGGGTTTTCCAAATTTCCAGGTACAGTGGTCCATCAGAGCTGAGCACTGTCTCCTGCTCGTCGTACAATCTACACACTTGGAAGGATATTTTTCTGCCAGTTCTGCCACCTTCCCCACCAGGTCAATGGTAGTGTAGTCATCTTTACTGATGCGCAAAAACTCCAGCATCTTCTCGACAATGACTGTGACATTCTGGGCATTAGTGATCCGAAAGAGCAACTCCAGTGTCTACAAGAAAACAGATAAGGTCCTGTAACACTGTAAACCCAAAACTTCAGGACACAAAATTCCTGACTACACCAGTATCTGCCTCACCTCACGCTTAATGATGAGGTCGGGGTGATCCAGACACTCTATGATGGTCATCTGATGCTGCAGGGCCAGTTTAGGATCCTGCTGGACCACGTAGGTGAGGGCCTTCAAGCCTACAGTAATACCAAATAAACCGATTTACGACAGTGAATATCTGAAATCTTGACTGTTAACGAAAAAATGGATTTAAATGAAAGGTTTTCTTTGGATCTTACCAAGATATTTGAGATTAATCTTCGGCGACAGGACAAAGTTGCCAATGCACTTTGCTGCTTTTTCCAAAAGTTCAGATTTAGGATTAATGGTGTAAATACATTTTACACACTCGTATAAAATAGCTGAAAATAAAGAGAGAGTTCAACAAGGGGTTGAAGAAAGTACTAAAATGATTTCAAAATACAAAATGTACAAAAAACAAACAAACGCAACAAAAAAAACATGTACTTCAATTTTGACATACCATACGTAATGTTATGATTCATCTCTGCTCTTCGCAAAGACTCGTTGAGGACTTCATACATGATCTCACTTGTACTGTCAAACAAATAACAGATTTTGCAAATTTTACTTGCAAGGATTAAAGCATGGCACACGATAATAGCAGAAACATCCAGTTCATCGAGGGGACAAAATAAGTCACAATTACCTCTGGTCATTTTTCCCAAGTAAGGACAGTATTCTGAGAAGCTGAATTTGCAGCCATGGAGCGGGAACACTATGATAGTTAAAATCCATGGCCAGTTTTCCCCCCACCACTTGCTTTAGTATGGTGACAAAACTTGCTGTAAGGTCCTTATAACCTTCTGGATTCTCCTGTAACCAAAGCAAAATATGTGACATGACCGGATTCCACCACAGAAGTTCAAACCAAGATCTCTGTAAAATGTTTTCTCAATAAACACAGTTAACGTTGTGGTGAAGCTGTAACCTCAAATTACCTGGATCATCTGTAAGTAGATGTGCAGTGAAGCCGTCATGACACCAGGATCCTTGTCACACAGAGCTTTGCGGAACTTGTTGTGGATGTGTTGAACTTGATTCGGTGCTATTAGGTAGAATTTATACAGTGCCAGGACTGCTTTTCGTCGAATGATTTCTCTACAAATATGTTAGGAGAAACTCTTCATAATATTCTAGCAGATTCTCCAGGCTTATCTGAATAAATACACTTGAACGCATATAGGTAAATAATCAGACTGAACATGCAAAGAGCATTTCTTACTTTGGGTGATTAAGTTTCTCCTCGACCAGAGGAAGGATTGCAGGAATCATATCTTTGGGGAACATCTGGCTGACGACAGTTAGAGCCATGCACACTTCAATAAGGTTTGTGCTCTGAAGATCCTGAAAACATAAAATACATCCTAACAACATCCCTTTTTCAGACACCATGGGCCTCATTACAGAAAAGTCTGAAATCCTATCTTTTCTCAGTTTAGGATGACATTTAGGATTTTGGTATTTTAGAAGCATGTTTCCTAACCGCATTTAGAAACTCAAACCATATGATGACACTTTAATTTTTTCCTGGACAATGTTTTAATGGGTATGTATCATCTGCCAAGATGATTAATATTGAATATGATCCATAATTTGGAAGACAACTTTCCAAAAAGGCGGGGGTTTCCTCTCCTCCACTGACACGATAATGCCTCCGACTCTGTGCTAAAGTTAAACATCTGTCTTTTCCATTATAGCAAGCTAGCTAGCTAGCTAGTGATTAGTAAAAGGAGGCAGCTGTTTTCAAGGATACAGTCAGTCTCGTGTACGCTCGAAACACAGACATAGCTAGTTAGGATTTCTTAAGTTAAGACACGAGTTCTGAGATAGGACAGGACACAACCACGTGTTTATGAACTGCTTCTGTCATATGAAGGTTCTTCCTATGTTTGAAAATTAAGATAGGACAAGCAGTAAGGACAGTTTTCTGTCCCTGATGATAAATGCTGTAAAAACATAACACCCACCTTTAATACAGTGTTCACAAGGAGAAGAAGCAGCTCATGACTTTCGTTCAGAAACAAAGACACAGCCAGATAACCTGCAAATCACACACAAACATATTTTTAGGAAGACACAGTGCAGTTGTTTCATAGCTCAGGTCAATGAAGTTGCTGTGATGGAAAAAAAATCCCTACTTTAAAAGCTCAAAAAACTCAGGTTCAATCATGCACCTTGTGTTTATCATAGTGTTGAAGTCAAGACCGCCCAAACCAAGACTATCACTATCAGTCAAGACCAAGACCAGAGTTTATCAAGACCGAGACAAGACCAAGACTTTTAGGGGCTGTGACCAAGTCGAGACCAAGACCAGTTACCCACAATACATGACACACAATAAAATGTGGAACGAGATCATAGGTACTTCTCAAATTGATCGGAAAGATCCACGTTCCCATTAAAACACCCACATACATTCGACACTCTTTTCCATGCTTACCATCACGGGGAGGGGTGACAGTCATTAATGGTAACAACACATTTTTAATTAGGGTTACTGGTTGCATTTGAAGCAATGCGTTTTACATCCAATCAAAGTTAGGATGTTAACAAATAAGTCAGACAATGCAAAAGCAATTTATTGATATTCCCAAAGTTATGGTCTTGAAATAAAATCTCCAATGTCCCCAATGTCCGAGACAGAGACAAGACCGAGTACCAATGAGGTCGAGTCCGAGACGAGACCAAGACCATCAAAAAGTGGTCTTAAGACCGGTCTCGAGTACTACAACACTCTCATGAGTATAAGTACTGCAGAGGGTTAAGGATGCTGAGGGAAGCTTTGCAGCTCATTATGTAAAGTACATACCAACTCTTTTCTCCAGAGCAGTGCCTTGTTGAGCCAGTTTAATGGCATGAATGTAGCTGAACGAAGCCTCGTAGCCGAGCATTTCACAGTAGATGGCTCTCACCATGAGTTCCTTCATCTGCCTCTGAATCAGATTATGAGACAAGGAAGAAATAAACACATCAGTAATTTCAGACATAACTGGACCTATTTGAAATATCTGGTTTCTTGTGCAAGACCAAATTGGGAAAATAAGGACAATCGTACCATGGAGGTGTTCGGGGAGGACACTTGTTCTTTGATAGCTGCTAGTTCACGTTGAATAAGTTTTTCTTCCTCCTGAAAAGGGGAAACACATTTGAAAGTTAATAACATTAAACAGTGAGAAAACACCTGCTAAGGTTGGCACTACCATGTTTTTTTGTTTGCAGACCATTTTCAGCCCCTGAACTACATATCAAGATCTTACAGAGAAGTGTGTGTCCAGGTACTTATTTCACCGATTATTTCAAAAAAAGAGAGGCGTTTATAATCTTTCTCCTCCGTGCTTTGTGGCACATAAGTCCTCCACAGATTCTCTCCATCTCTTCTTTTCTGCTGCAATCATTGGTGCTTCGTCCCATTAATTCCAACCCGCCTCTTTCCGCTCTTTCTCCACTGTACGTCTCCACGTGGTTTTTGGTCTTCCTCTATTACTTCTCCCTTCTGGTGTCCAAGTCATCCCCTTGTTGTTGTGGTTGTCTCAATCCTGTCGAAGTATTTGCCCAGTCATATTCCATGTCCGCCATCTCAATTCTGCACTCAGTGGTTTCATGCCACACATGCTTCAGTCAATTCCTCGGTACTCTTTCCAATGTAGAATCTTGTAGGATTTGTCTAAGGCACTTATTTTGAAAGACATTTACTTCCGCATTTCACACCCATTTAATATGATTGGCACAATTACCGTCTTATACAGTTTCAATTGAGTTCTTCTTAATATGTTGTTAGATATCCAGATCTTCTTTCTTTATTTACACCTTTTGATATATGAACTATCAGCAAACTGAGATTGGAAGGCTCAACTAGAGATGCTTGTATACACATTTATTTAATCTTGCATAGACTACTGTAATTCACTGTTCCCATCATTACGCATGTATGCCTGTGATCGTCTGCAGGTAATCCAGAATGCTGCTGCAAGGATACTCTCTAGGACAAACAGACAATCTCACATGACTCGATACTGAGACCTCTTGACTGGCTCCCTATCACATATCAAAATTCTCACCATTACTTACAGAGCACTGTACAGTTAGGCTCCTGCATGTGTGGCTGAACTTCTACGCCCTTATTCATCAGCTCGCTCTCTTGGGTCTATTAACCAAAACATGCTGTCTGTCCCGCTCACTCGCCTTAAAGACCCGTGGTGATCGTGCTTTTGAGACCCTCACGGTCTGCTGATTCTGTGCACGTTTTCCAAAGGCAGCTACAGTCATACCTGTTTAGACAGGTATTTGGGTAAACGGTACGCACCAGGTCCGCATCCAAGTATTTATTTGTGTATTTTATTACGTACTATGTATTTATTTTATGCTTTTACCACATACTGTAACTGTTTACTTATAAAGTATTTTATTAGGTATGGTGTGTACTCATTATGTATTAATGTATTTTATATTTTTATTACAGGTATTGTATGTATTGTGTATTTATATTTGTTTTTAGCTCACTTCCACTTCACAAGGTACGGGTGGTCATTTAACTTATGTGTTTTCGTTCTTGAATATTAATGTTTTTGTGACGTACTTTGTGATTTATGTCTGTAAAAAGCTCTATACAAATAAAGTTTAGTTGCTTACATATATAGATTAAAGATTATATACTATATAATTTGTATTGCCCAAAAGAATGTGAATATCTAAATGTATTTCTTTTTGCTGTAAACCCTTTCTGATGGTGCATTCACGTGTTTGTGGGATATGACAGACTTGAAAATTGGCCAAAGAACAGAAGCAACAATTATAACATAATTTGCCTTCCAGGTTTAACTTGTTTGCAACACAGTTTATGAATCCAAAGCATACTGGGAGCTGACTCTTAACATCTCGAATGTCTGAGCTTATCACAAGCTCATGAACGCATCAACAAGGACACGTTTTTAAAAAAAAGTCCCAGCTTTCACCTTTATTATTGGAATTATTACACCTGTATTACATATTAACACAACAGAAATGAGAAGGTGAATGTAAATCAATCTTAAACTTAGCACAGTACTGTACTGGATACTCAGCACATAGCAAGAGGGTCAAACAACACACAAACACACCTTTATTTAATTTAGCTTAGTCAACTTAGCAAGCTACCAAACCATGAACAACTGACCCATCTTATTTCAGCTAAGTTCCAGTTTTTAAGGAGATACTCACATGTTTGGACGTCAGCTCAGTGATCCCTCTGATGAGGTTTCCTAGTTTTGAGGTGGAGGACAGTTTTGCAGATCCAGGCTGAGAGTCTAAAGACAGGAGGCTCGGCAGAGCTGTCAGGGTCTTCTCCACAACATCGCTCATTTTGGCAGCGAAAAGCAGCACTTGGCAGCTGGCTTTTTTCTTTCAAAATATACTTATTTAATCAACTATCCATCCCAGTAAGAGTTCCTTACAGAGAATCAGTGAAAGCTACCTGTTAAGCATTAAAAAAGGTTCACAAGAGGTAAAATGCAAGCTTGCCAGCGGCCATTGTTTTGATTCGACAGACTTGATGATGTCACTTCCGTTTGTATTTTGGAAACTTTATTAGAAACCTTAAACAAAAACAGCGGCTGCCTGGTCTGAATACTGCAGAAGATTGACAAGAAAGTAATTGTAAAACAATCAGATAAGGTAAAGAACAACAATGAGAAAGCAATGATATTCAAAATTCAGTTTATTATGTTTGTAATACTTTGATAAACAGTCCCTTGTATAACTGTACACTAAACTACATTAACATAATTACATTAAATATGAAATTACAGCCATTGAACAACCGCAATAAAGGAGTACATTCTAAGAATTTAAAGATGTTTTTTTATATATTAATGTTTGGATATCTAGTGGGGGACCACAGGTTCAGGATGTCAGTAGGGAATGAATGTGCATATAGAACAGAAAGTAGCTTTCACAACTAAAAACAATTAAGCTGATGATACACGGGGCAACTTTTTGTAGCAAGTCCGACTATGTTTTGAACGGATAGCGGCGGTGCGGTGCGGGGCGGGTGGCGGAGTGGTGGGAGAAGGGGATTACGGTAGTAATCTTTACTCATTACCATTGATGGCAACGTTGTCCTACACGATTGCTCTAAAAGTTGCTCTGTGTATCATCAGCTTTAGAGATTAAAGGTCAACCATATTTTAAAAACATATATGGAAAATCAACCTCATGTTTTTCAGGTTTACCTGCTTTTTTTCATTAGAATAATATTGGCAGGAGAGTTGCTGTCAAGAATGAACAAGGCTTGTTGGGCACACAATTAAAAATGTTTCATCAACTACAAATTGTACCTAACATTTTATGCCTATGCTCCTTTATTGGCAGACTAACTGATATTGATTAATTTCTACAAGCCAATCTAATCTTCCTCACTATACCCCATATTCCAACATTGCTCATTGACAGAGAAGCAACAAAACCCAATGTTACCTTTCTCTTTTTTCAGTCTTAAACCTTACTGCTTCTCCTGCATTTGTGTTTTGTTTCCTTGTATCCCATTTATTTCCACAGACTGCATTCTTCCTTTACTTTTTGTGCAAAAAAACAAATAAATTAAGTCCTTTATGTCACCATATATCAATACATCACTTTGTCACTTCTATCCTAGACTGATGCTAGTCAGCACCAATGTTATTTTCTGCAATATACATTTTACATATTTAGTTGTAACCATAAGTAGCCTACTTCTGTGAAGTTTTCTTTCAATAATTCAGTAATACAAGCGTGCCATTTGGTTTAATTACTCTCTTGAATATGTAAATCTACCCTGGCCATCAGACTGGAGTATATACAGTGCTATTGATATGCCCTATGTACAACCAAAACTGAGTCTATCTCGGTGATTGTACTCTAGCAAACAGAAACATTGGTGTGTCTTTAGTAAGTCTGTCTACCATTTAAACCTCTGTGTCATCATCCTTAAGCCCAGATCTGGAAAAAAGGAAACAGCAGATATTACAAGATATCACCAAAAAAGGTCACTGTAGACTGAAAAGACATCAGATCAGACAATAATAATCTCATACCCGAAGAGTGTGGTCCCAGGAACCTGTGCTGAAGGCCGTCCCGTCTGGGGAAACACGCAGTGTACTGACACGGTTCTCGTGTCCAAACAGAATGGAGACCCGTGTTCCTTTGAGAACATCCCAAACATTTATGGTGTAGTCATTGTAGCCGCCAAAGAGTAGCCGCCCTGAAGGATTAAAAAATACATAAATGCTTTTATAGCGTAACTCTAATATACAAAATAAATTATTTTTAGCTGTTTGGACATTAACTGCTCTTTGTTGGAACCACCTGAATAATACTGAAGGTGACAAAGTGTGAATTTCTTACCACTGAGAGAGAAATCAACACTGGAGACCCCAAATATGATGCTCTCTTTGGAATAAATAGCCACTTCTCTGTCTGCCCTTAAGTCATACAGGCGGCACTGTAATAAAGGTCAGTGTTTGAGTTTTGAAGAAAATGTTCAACATGCTTCCACTTGCATTTTGTGTGGTAAATATCAGATTACTTACTGTAGCATCATCTGAGCCAGATGCAAATGCATCTCCACTGGGATAGTATCTATAAAAGAGCCACAGTTGGGAACAAATTACTCTCTTAAAGCCTTTATGTGTCGGATTTGAATACAGCTGTCTTTTAGCGCCTCCTAGTGGTAGCATGAAAAGAAAACTGTGGCTGAGAATGGGCTAAAAGAAAAAAGTAGATTGCACCAGTTCTCACGTGTTTTTCTACAAGCAAAAAAATGGGCCTTCAGAATAATTTGAAAGATGTTATAACACAAAAAAAAAAACATAGCAAATTTAAATCATCAGCACTTTTCTCACTGAATGATAAATTAAAAGACTATGCTTATCTTACACTTACATCAGAACTCAATATTGACAGAGCTACTTGATCACTTACCGCACACTATTTATGTCTGATTCATGAGTTTCAAAGGACTGAATACACTGTCCTGAACGCATGTCCCACACGTTGGCCTTCTTATCACAGCCCTGCAACAATACACAATAATGCAAAATATTTGAAATACTTCAGTGATGTTTAAATAGACATGGGCTGTAGTGAAAGCGGAGGAGGAAGAGGCATCCTCACCCCTGAAACAAACGTGTTTCCAGTCTCAGAGGGGGCCAGGTCCAGACAGAGCACGTCTGCTGCATGACCATGGAAACTCTGCAACAGCTGCCCACTCTCAACATCCCATAATGCACACGTTCCATCACCGCTGGATGTCAGGATCTTTAACACAAGCAGAAAATGAGAAGGAAGAACAACGTCTGCTCTGAAGTTCAGTAAAAGTCTATATAGGTTAACACTCAGCTATAAATGGATTGTCTTCGCTGTCTGAAACATCATGTGACCAGGATACCAAACCAGCAACGCCTGGCTGCTGTGAATTATTAACAACGTGAGGAAGCTCCTTTCACAGGAATATGGAAGGCAGTGATTTCTGATTAATAATGAGAGAGAAGCCGGGATGAATACAAAAACAGCCCTGGTTTGCAGAAAAACTGTCATTAAAATAGTTGGGAAAAACACTCAACTACCATCTCTACTAACATTTTACTCATTTTTTTTTGTCAATTTGTGGATGTTATTTGTATATGCTGGATATTCTCACCTGCATATCAGAGTTGGTGAAGCTACAGGCGGACAAGTAGTTTGTGTGCATGGCCACTGACTTCTTCTTGGCAGCCAAGTTCTCATTCTTGTCCAGAGACAGAGGATACACTGAGCATTTGTTGTCCAGGCCCCTGTGACAGAAAATAACCCCAGTTTGCCAAAAAAGAAAACTGAAAAGCAAACAGATGTCACGCCACATTGGGATTGTCACGATTAGTAAGACACTCACCCACAAGCTACAGCACAGCCAGAGGGGGCGTAGGCGCAGGCCATCACCCAGGTGCACGGCATTGTCACAGCATGCTCCTAATAAACATCAAAAGACAAAGCTGTGTGAGCCGCGCCAGGACAGTGAGATGAATCACATGCATTAGGCTAAATTAGGACAGAGCAGTAAGCTTTAGGCTGTTAGACATTAAGGTTTTAACAGTTTGTCCAAAACCAATCATCATTCCTCTGGTCAATCTGGTGTCCCTTCATCCTCAATCATTTTCATTCATTAAATTGGACTCAGCTTGTTTTGCATCACTGCACATTGTGGATATCCTGTTGACATTGAAATCCACTGTTCCCCATCCTATTTGCTATGCCTAGTAGTTTTGATTTTCTACATGATATTGGGGAAAGGGAAATTCCCATTAAGAGGTAAAAGATTTTAAAACACTACATTCCAGCTTATATGAACTAAACAGTATTTTAGAAGCTATACACACATATAATTTTTGCCTGTTAAAAGTTTTTTTTTTTTCAGGGAGTTTTTCCTTATCTGAACTGTGGGTCTATGTACATATGGTGCTGTGTGCTTGTTGAACAGATTATAAAGCCACTTGAGGCAAATTTGTGATTTGTTATATTGGGTTATATACATTTTTTTTAACCTTAGATATTCTTGTCTTCAGTGTGTCTCGTTTTTACTGTATTTTCATGTTTTTAATTAGTTAATATATCTTATATTACTGGTGCGTTAATATGTAAATTACTTAAATGTTGCACCTGGTAAATAGGGGGATAATTTTACTTAATTTATATATACTTTATATAATATTTAGCCAACTTTATATAATATTAATATCATAATCTATGTGTTGATTATAACGTGTATTTTTGATCTGAATCTAGAAAGTAAATAAAGCTGTCAGATAATAGGAGTAAAAAGTATAAGATACCTTGTTGGTAGTGAAAGCATCCCACACAATCACTTTCCCATCCTGCATCAAGAAAGTAGAAATCAATACAATATAAACCACATTTATCCAATTATAAACTGGGTTCTCTAATTAACTTCGAGATGGGAAAAACAGGAGCATCTGTGACCTGCGAGGAGCTGACGATCCTCCTCTTGTCCTTACACCAGTCCATACACAGAACTTTGTTGCCATGACCCTTCAGAGTTCTTCGGGTCTTCATGACAAACTGACCCAGCCCCTCGACCTTCTCTGCCACCTGATGGACTGCAAATGTACGCGCGCGCGCGAACGCACGCACACACACGCACACACACACACACACACACATACACACACACACACACACACATTGTACAACACTTTAAATCCTGTGTAGGCTACACCCTCCGTTGATATTCCTAGCAGTAATAAGGATTAGTTTACGCTAAATGGAGGAATATATTGAATTAATCTTTAATAAATCTGTCATGTCCTCCATTAACTAGTGTGAGCATCTCATAAAATGCGTTACATATTAAAGTTAATAATAATTAATAGACTGTTTGTAGTTTTCCTTTAATTTTTTTTATGTAACATCTTTACTATTGCCATATTGCTGAGACATGATTGGGCAAAACCGCTACATGGAAGAAATTCAGATGGAAGCACCGGTCTGTAAAACAAGGAGGCAAACAAACATCCTGTCAGATCTGAGGTAACGTCAGGTCAAAAATCACTTTCCACAAATTCATTTCCCTGTAAAATTGGCAACATTTGACCTCTCGCTAAAATACATTTGGCTGTAATGACCCATTTGCTGTCATTTGTCCCGTCGCACTGTAAACGCAGAGGTGAATCAAGGCCTCTCCATTTTCAGCACTCACGCTCGACATCGTGCAGCTTCGCTCTCTCCTCCTCCAGCTTCGACTTCAGCGTCTCCGACTCCGTTTTGAGATGGGCCAGAGTCTCGTTCAGCTGTACCTCCTGTGTCGCCATTTCAGGGATTAAAGGGGATCTCATATATTTCCTTTGTGCAGGCAGCGATCGGCGGCGAAAGGGCTTAAAGCAGAGCTAACAGCTGATGCTGCTGTCATGACGTCAGAGGGAGAAGATGCTCCTCCAGTTTCCAGAAGAGGAGGAGGAGGAGGAGGAGGAGGAGGATCCTGCATCCTGGTGATGCTGCAGGCTGCATCCTCAGCATCACACAGGCCTCGCTAATCTACCGCTAAATAATGCATTCAACTTCCGCCCAAAAACACAATAGGCTACTGTTTGTCTGTAATGGAAAAATACAGTAGGTAAATATGGCACTCTATTTTATTTCAACGGGATCAACTATGAGGCAAACATAGCATCACATAAAATAGATCTTACAAGAAATACCCGAAAATTGCATATAATTCTCTGTTTTGAGTGAATGATTCAAAATACTGTTGAGTTTTATTGATTCCACTTTGCCTTTCACATTAAAACAGGGCCATGAGAATTTTCATGAGAGTCTTGGGAGTTTTAGCAACCTGGGGGAAGCTTACATTCTATAGTTAAAATAAAATACACATGGTGGGTATTTAATTGGCAAATTTTTCAGTATTTTTAGACACAATTTATTTAAATCAGACTACTTTTGAGCAGCTCAAAACCCAATGAATTTCAGTTTACAATGATATAAAACATAAAAACAGCTAATTCTCACATTTGTGAATTTTCTGTGCACGGACTTATCGATTAATTGAAAATAATTCAAATAATATTTGAAGCAATCAAATATGAAAATCCAAGCAATTATAAGCATTTTAGAGGCTTTCCTGTTGGAAGGACATGATGTCCATGGAGCTGGAGCCTATCCCAGCTGACATTGGGCGAAAGGCGGGGTACACCCTGGACAGGTCGCCAGTCCATCACATAGACAGGCAACCACTCACATTCACAGATAAGGACAATTTTAGAGCCTGCAGTCTTTGGATGGTGGGAGGAAGCCGGAGCACCCGGAGAGAACATGCAAACTCCACATAGAAAGGCCGGGGCAACCAGGGTTTGAATCCACGACCTTCTTGCAGTGAGGCGACAGTGCTAACCACTGCACCACCGTGCCGCCCCAGAACATGATGTTTGTATTTCAAAATAATACCATCCACAGCCCTGAAATTGGAGTACATTGTTTATTAAAGATGTTTACATATTTATATATACATTAAGGTACAATCATAAGCCACTGGACTATGAAGCAGTTATGAGGAGTGTAAAGTCAAAGGCTGGAGTTGTCAGATCCTGGTTAGGAAACCCAGATGAAGGCTGCTCGGGACCTGCAGCAGCTCCAGAGCCTGCGAGGACGGGCAGTAGGGAAACGTGACCTGGAAACGATAGTCTAAGTCCAGCATCAGCTGTGTGGACCCTTCACGACCTTGTAGTAAGGACTGCAACAAGGACCAGATTGGCGTATTTAATGAAGCACAAGTATGGCAGCTGGATGAGCATTTCATGATATTGCACTGTATTTTAAATTAGAAAGGCCCATTGAATTCAAATTTGAAAATGAACAACAGAGCTCACCTGGACTTTGCGGACAAATGACGACGTCACCCTTTTCTCAAAATCATCAATGGGTGTGTAGGAGTTCAAAATTTTGACAATCTACAAATGGGAATGTGAGTTTTGTTTCACATGAGTGATAATCTGGATTTTTTTAATATCAATAATACTGCATGTGTGGCTTGAGTAAGATACCTGAACGGGGTTGAGTTCAGGACATTGTTCAGTGATCTCCTTGGCGTCGTCATCAGTGGACTTATTGACTTGCAGAAGCCAGGCGGCCTGAGACAACGGCCTCAAATTGTCTATAGCATTAGAGCTTTGCAGATCCTTCTCCTTCAGCCATTCCTCCAGGTAACTGATGTTGCACCTACAAACACAGACGCTGTGAATAACGTTTTGTCTGCAGAAAAAAACAACAAAAAAAACAACTCTTATTCTTATTAAAGCAACCACAGACCTGATTTGCATTCCTTTCCTGCAGGAACACATATCTTTACGGAGCATGATGTTGTTGAGGGTGGTCGCACCAACTAGGAAGAACAGTTGCTTGACAGCCTGTTTGATGAGGCCCTGCTCCATGCCATGCTGGCTCATGGTGGAGTGGAAGTCAGTGAGCTGCTGAATGATGGAGGAGATGGTGTATGTCTCAGAGTCCTCGTAGATGCTGTTGGAACGCTTCCTGAAACCTGTCGGCTTCATGCTCGAAATCCCCTGTAAACTCTCGTGCTCCAACATGCCGGGAACTGTTGGACAGGAAAGTAAAGCAGCGCGGTTTAGGTTGCTTATAAAGGTTGGCCACTATCAAAATCTGCATGTGATAACGCTGAACTTTGTAAAATACCGATTGCAGGAGCGATAGTCTTTTCCATGACCGTGATAAACTGATGGTAGATGTGGATGGCCAAGTCACTGAGAATCTGTCTGTGTTCTGACAAATCAAAATTCTTCAAGCAGTGCTTTTTCTGGTGAGGAGTATTTTGTTTCATGAACTCCTTTTGTTAACAGAAAGCAAAACAAGGGAATGGTCAAATAGGTCTGTTATTATCGACAGACAAAAACCGTGACAGTGCAAGCAAGGTAAAAACAGACCTCCTCTCCGCTGTACTGCTTCAGACAGTTGAGCAGCTGATACGTGTTTGACAGCCAAAATGAAAGCAACTCAAAGTCTTTTAAGTGACTCTGAAATGAAAAAAAAGCCATAACTTAAAGCCTTTACAAATGTGACATTTTATTTTAATTGTGCTACTTTAATTTTAAAGTTAGCCAGCTGTTCTATAGCTATCCTTTTCAGATCATCTACATCACAAACTGAAATTATCAAAGTAAACTAAACTGCTGCCAACACGATAGTGAACCTAATTTTAGATACGGTTATGTATAATAGCTTTTAGATTATATTCATTATTTATTTAGCAAATCTACAGTGGAGATAAAAGCTACCAGACTGAGAATTAACCTCACCATGATGACCTTTTTGACAGCACCAATGGTCGCATTCATAAGAGACTTGAGTTTGGCTTCATCGTTCAGGTAGTCAGCGTGGCGGATGCACATGAAGAGAATGTGAGCCGGCAGATTGGGGATCATATTGACCGCCACGCCTTTGGGCTTCAGGTCTGTAAGTAGAATGGAGCAAGTTTCATCTAGTTATTGTTGTATTCTGCTCAAACCCAGACTGCCACAGATGATTTCCCAAGCATATAGATACAGGAAGGCAGACAAACTCACAAAATGAATGGTTTTAATGTGACTATCTCAGACTAATAGAAATAACCCAAAAGAAGAATACCCAGAATAATGTTTTGAATGAGCCTGGGTTCATCCTCTCTCTTGTACTCCAACATGCCAAGATAATCTTTGGGAATGGCAGGCGTAGACGTTTGCTTTGCTGTGTAAGAAACATTAAAGTGATGAACATGAAGAAGTTAGAGTTATGTCACAAAGCACATGTACAAGCCACAGTGCTACCTTTCTGTGATGCTTCAAGGCTCCTTATTTGATTCTGGAGTTTCTTTATCAATGTGTCTTTCTGGTCGAGCTGCTCTTCAAAGTCCTGAAAGAAAAGCAGAATTTGTTGCTGTCTTTCATGCAGATGAGACATGCATTCACACACTTGTATGTAACCCTCTACTTATCCTCGCGCACCATATTCTCAGCAGTTAACCGTGAAGTCTCCTGTCTCAGTTTGCTCTTGACCTCGCTCTCCATCAGCTGCTGCCTCTTCAAGTGATTATTCTCCTCTTCCAGCTCCTCCACTCGGCCTTGCAGCTCCCTCTTCAACTCCTCTAGCTCTTCAGCTTTCTCCTCAAGGTGCCTAAAAAGCAAGAAAAATCAGGACGAATCAGAAATCACTTCTTTAATCAAGAAATGGACTCCATTTATTTTACCTGCGTTGCGAGCTCTCTTCGTTGATTTTCCTTTGAAGAACGTTAGTGATCTCCTCAGTTTTGTCTTTTGACAACAGGGACAAAAGATAAACATGAGAACAAATAAAATACAAATCTCTAAAGAGCTTGTAGTTGGAAAATAAATTCCCAGATCTACCTGCTAGTTCTCTGCTCTGTTCTTCTACATGGGCCTCCAATTCTTGTTTTTGTCTCTGCAGCTCTGAAACCTGCAGTTTCAGCTCGGGTATAACCTGTGGATCACATCAAACAAGGGAAAGCACAAATCATGGCATGTTCTGCGCCTCATCTACCCCAAGAAATGAAATATGGATTGAAGAATGCAATAACGCACTGAGTTCTCACTGCTGAGCCTGGACACCTCTTCGCGAATATTCTCATTGACATTACTTTTCTCCTGGAACAGGTTTTGCAACTTGCTGTTCTCATTTTGGAGGTGGTCCACTTTCAATTTCAAGCCCTCCACTTGGGTCTCATAGCTTTCCTTCTGCTCCCTTTGGTGGTTTTCCAGTATTCTGCCATTAAAAGGTCAAACAAGTGCACACAGGCTTGTCACACAGGTACAAAACTGGACTGATGAACAGTGATACTAAGTGAATGAATCGCTATGGTTGTCAGTAAAAGTAGACCTGGTAGCTTTCTGCAGGCCATCGAAGGCTTCCAGCAAATCTTCAACTTCATAAATCTTCTCACAGTTCTTGGGACTGAGCCTTCAGAGAAACAATGTTTGAGATTATAGAGAGAGATTGAACAACTATGGGAGAGAAAGGGAAAACCAAAGATATTTGGATTACCCCAAAAGAACCTCCTCTTCAACAACACCACCCAGAAGTTGTCTCATAATCTCGTTCATTTTAGCTGCAGAAAAATATTCAGGCAACATCAGCAAACTACTGTCTTTATTAAGTGTGTATCATTTACGTAACTGAAGGTCTACAAGTGAAAGTCTGTACCTCTTGCTTGTTCCGAGTGTTGCTTCATCCTTCGGTCTATGCTATTTCTCTGATTTTGCAGGTTGCTGAGATCTCTGCGTAGCTCAGGAATGGCTTTAACATGTTTGGTGAGCTGGATGACCTGTTCCTGCAGGTCAGAGTTCACCTGCTCCCCCTCCTCTAACTTTCTCTGTAGACTGACTCTCTCTTCTTTCAATCTCTTCATCTCCTCCTTCAGAGTTTCCACTTCCTTCTCATGGTCGTGTCTCTGGATCTCAATGTTGTTCTCTGCAATTCTGCCGAGAATCATTTCATCAACTAAAGTGAATAAGCTGAGCCAGAATTTGCTTTGGCTGAAAAAACATATTTACGCCACTCATTATAGATGAGGTAGAATGCACATTTCTATTACTTACTTTCTAAGTCTTGCTTCATATTCTTTCTCTTCCAGAAGATCCCTCTTTATTTGATCAAAACTCTCTGACAAAGTGTAAAAGCAGTTAAAAATTTGGTAAAAATTACAATAAGAGTATCACACAAAGGAAACGTCACTCCAATTACCTTTGGCTTCTTTGGTGGAAGCTTCAAATCTTTTCTCCAAGTTCTGTTTTTCAAGGCTTAATGCATCTATTTCCTTTTGGAGCTGTGCAATTGTCTAGAGCGGAAATAAAAATGTGTTTTTTAAAGGGCTCAAAGTCTGCTTCATAAACAAAATGCAACAGAAAAAGACGCAAACAACTGTATTCAATTTTAAGCATCAACTTCAAGACTGACCAGACTAGCGTCCTCTTTCGCTTTCTTCTCCCTTGCCTCCAAAGACGCATTCTGGTTGTTTGATTTTTCCAGCTGTGACTCCAGACGCTGAAGTCTGTCCATGGTTTGAGAATTGGAGTTGGCCAAGCTTGTCAGTCTTTCCATCAATCCACGGTTCTCTTTGTTCTTTTAGGATAAAAGGGTTTCGGTTACATAAACTCTACATAAAAGCGTCAGCTGAAGTTACCTTTGGAGCCATGATCACCTGCTCTTCAATCTTCTTTCTGAGCTGCTGCACCCTATAGGAGAGCTGTACGTTAAGCACCAGCCGACGCATGGTTTGAAATCGGCGTCGTACCAGCCATGCTCTGGCATACTTCTGTAGAACCAGGGCTTTCTGTTCCTTCATCATCTGAGAATTAACAAAAAGATCACTTGTGGCTACATTTCCATGATACTAAATAAGTGATTCATTATTGATTCTTCAGTTACAGACCTTCTTGTACCGTTTACGAGCCATCCAACCTCGTGTGAAGGCCTGGATTGTGATGGAGGCCAGACGGACGACCTGATAGATCTGTCTCATGCGGTAACCTCTCCAATGTCTCTGGAGCACCACTGTTGCCCAGCCCTGCTTCAGTGTCACAGCACTCACCGTTTTACTGCAGGTTTACAAACAAGACAAGCACATGTAAGAATCCTAACAGGTACAACAGAGGATGCAGAACAACAAAACTGTGGTTGAACGACTCTAACCGGACTGTCCTCTTTCCGCGGATATACTCTTGGAGGATGATGGCTGCCTCTCTCATGCGCAGGTACTTCCTCCTCTTGCTCCACCCGCGGACATGCTTCTGGATGGTCACGCAGGCTCCTCTCAGTCGGTCTAGGCGCAGCTTCTCGAGATAAGCTACCTGACCAGCTCGGAAGAAGATCTTTGTCCGACCAAACTTGTACTGGTTGGGGTCCTAGAGATCAAACCATGAGTCCAAAGTGACACACAAACATGCATGTTTGTGTGTCACTTTGGCCTCATGGTTTGATATCTAAATGCAAATGCAAGACAATGTTGTATTTAAAAGGTGCAAAAGAGGCGGCTAACCTGGATCAACCTCTGCAGCACGTTCCTGCAGGTCTGTTTCTTGTCACTGAGGTCCGCCTCCTGATGTGACATTAGGATACTGTATCGGCTGTAAAACTCTATGTACGTCCACCTGTAAATGAAAAACATGTTTGCCATTACAACATATGATGATGAGAATAATGTAATTGTAATGTAATGTAATGTAATAGTGAATCACCTGGACGGATAGCTCTGTGCACTGATACGAATAGTTTCAAGGACTCCACAGGCTCGCAGCTGCTGCACCACTCTCCTGGAGTCATATCTCAAAAAAACACGCAAACACACCCTTAAACCAAAAACCAGGTGAATACAGAGTGGATCATGGCAAATACAGTTTCATCAGTACTCACTCAAATGGGAGCTTTTCATCATTGGGCTTAATGCAGCGCACATAGTGAGGGGTGGTGGCATTCAGTGTTTCCATCAGTAAAGAGAGGGAGCTGCAGAACTACGTTCAACCACAAAGTTCATGAGAAAGGATATAAATACATGTTACATCTATGTTTCATTGTATGCACATAAGTAAATACTAAATATTATGTAAACTTCAAGGAGGGAGCTCAATCTCCAGTAAACATTTTCACCTTATCTCCCACCGAGGTTCTCAGCTGTTTATTGGCTGGTTTCACTCCAGGCCTGGCAGGCCTCACTTTGACACCTCTACTATTCACAGTGCTTTGCTCCTCCTCTTGGAAAAAGTTGGCCAGAAAAGGAAACTGATAACAGTTGCAAGCAGAAGAAACATTTTAAAATGAAAAAAAAACAAACAATGCTGCTTGGACTGACCTTAATGATATATGACATGACAAAGTTAAAAGTTAAAAGTGAAAATATAATAAGCCCTTTAATTACCTTACTGCTTCTCATAATGTCAACCAGCTCTTCATAGAGAGTGTCTCTGTTCTTTTCAAGGAAACCTCTGCATTGATATTCCACCTGTTAATGGAAAAGAGACTCACATAGTTGTAAATAAGGTTTCTGTCAGGTATCCAAAAAGGATTAATAACAATAGAAGGAGTCATTTTTGGGCTACGTTAACCAGGAAATGTGTTTTTAAGGATCACCAGACTACACCTTGTCTGCAAAGTGTTGAATCACAAATGCCTCATTTGATAGCCTAGGCTTCTCAAACAGAGGATTGGTATCTAGGTAGTTGAATAGCTTTTGCAGCCAGCTTTGATCGGTGCCCTGAGGAAACTGTGAAGTAAAAAAAAAGACAATCAAGGGGGGAAAAACTTAATTGAAAATCTAAATTGCAAAAGTTCACATCACATCCAATGACTTACCAAACATTCTTCATCAAGCAAGTCAAGGATCCCCATCTTCGCTTCAATCAGGTCAATGACCGGCTGATTGTCATAGAAATCAATCAACGTCCATGGGATGTCCTCTTTCATGTACTCCTCTTGCTCCAGCTTGAACACATGCTGATTGAAAATAAGAACGACAAGAGAATAACCCTCCGAGCTGATGAAGGGGCGTGTGCTATGTTTTGCAATGGTTTTGGACAGCGTTGATGCGTACCAAGTTAAACTGCTGTTGCAGCTTTTCGTTTGCATAGTTGATACAAAACTGCTCAAAGCTGTTGACGTCAAATGTTTCAAAGCTGTGGACAAAGGACATCAAGATCACATAAAAAAATGACAGCTAAAGAGAATTATCAAGCAGCTGAAGAAAAAAAGTGTTGTATCTGCATTACCCATAAATGTCCAGAACACCTATGAAAGCATGTTGCTTCCCTGGAACCTGCAGTGCTGTGTTTATCCTGTTAATGATACAGTCAAACAGATGGGCATAGATCTGCTTGGCTAGGGCATCTCTGGCATTTACTGCCCGCTCCTTGGGCATCGGCTTCACCACCGTCTCAGCCACCAGAATGATCCTCCGATGGCACAGCCAACGCACCAACCCCTCTGCACTCACACCCAGTAACTCACAGAAGACTACCAGGTGTGGATCACTGGGCTGGAACATAAGCAAATAAAGTTCTGTATTGAACCAGGTTAATGTTTTAATATCTAACCTCGCACACAAAAAGATATTTAACTCGGAGGGTTGAGACTGACAGGGACTGATGATTTGTCCTCGCCGTTGTTTCTGATTTCCACATTTCCCAAATGCAGAATGGCTGCCAAAACCTTGAACACATCTGATTGAAAGTCCTCCTTCAAACCTGAAGAAGCAAGAGAGAGGAGGGTTATGCTAACTTAAAAGTTTAAACACTAAAAGCAAATTACAGTCTGACAGCGGAGGCAGTTGTTACCCAGCAGTGAGAAGGTCCGCCGGGTCTCTTCCACGTCTTTCTTGTCATCTACACCTTCAATGGTGATCTCACCGCCCATGCAGGTGTACCGGAACTTATCTGCACTCACTACAGATGAAAAGAATATATAATTAAGGACACTAACAACTAAATATATGTGTTTAACCCTCAGAACAAACACTCACACAGTCTTAGATTCTTGAACTCTGGTAGGTGAGCACAGGAACACATCTGGTAGAATATGTGATAGTTTCGCTCATTGTCTGCCTGAATTAAACAAGAGGATCATTATTAAAGATCAGATATATAAGAGCTCAGATATCTAAGATATATTTGTCTCATATCCTACCTGGAAAATGACTCTGGATTTCTCTAAGAGATAGGTCCTCATGTTTGCTCCAATGATCTTGTACCTCCTGTCAAAGCTGATCTCTGTGTATTTCCCAAAACGGCTGCTGTTGTCATTCCTGGTGGTCTTTGCATTTCCTATTGCCTGAGAGAAAATCCCCTCAGGTCATCAAGTCTCTTTTCAAGTTATCACAAAAGTCTAAGTTGTCGTAATGAGTGCATTTGAGTTAGTTTAATGTTAAAGTACTGAAACATCGACCATTTTGCCAGTTTAGTGGAAAGAACGGCGATGTGTTGCCTTGTGAGCGGTACTCACTGCTCCAGTAAAATCATACCTCTGTTATCGGATTGGACGCCAGGACTTTATCTTCAACTCGAGTCTTACTTCCAGATTTGCTTACAACAGCAAAGTACCTCATAGCAAATCGAGCAGACACAGTTTTACCTGCTCCAGACTCACCACTGACAATGATCGACTGGTTCTTGTGGTTTCTGAGAATAAAGGGTATGCACACTGTTATTATGACTAGACAGTATTATTCTACTAACTGTGATTATTTCAGCTTTTTATTATTATTATAATAATATTAAAATAATATTATTATTATTATTTTATTTACCTGGCCATCTGTTTGTAAGCCTCCTCTGCCACTGCAAATATATGAGGGTCCATGTCTCCCATGTTCTGGCCTGAGTAGGCATGAATGATTGCATCTCCATAGATAGGAAGCTGTTTGTATGGATTCACAGCCACCAGTATAATACCTGAAAATAAGGAAACAGAACAGGCTGAGGCAGGAGAACAAACTGCTGACAACCTACACCTCTGCGCTTAAATGTAGTTTGAAATTTAAAGATTTCAACTGTACCGCAGTAGGTATAGATGATTCTCGACTCCACAAATCGCACTTTAAGGTTATGCAGGACTGCAGGTTCATGCAGGTAGCTGAGAGCAGTGAGGTCGTTCTCCCCCACCAAGATGTCAGGGTTGCGAAGAGGAGGGAGTTCTGGTTTTGAAGTGTCAACAGGGTAAAAGTACTCCTTCACAATGATATAAGAGTCACAGGTCAGCTGTTGCTTCTCACCATCATAAATATGCTGCATGCAAAGGTTTTATTAGTCACATTTTACTTACAGTGCCATCTTCAAGAAGCAAATCAAGAACATTATTCCCAATATGAAAGTCTTTTATAATCTCGGCTGATTTCCACACATGTTCTGCATCTGGAATCCACACTCTATTGTACTAAGGGAGAAGATTTTAATGGTGACAAGTTAACAGTTAATCAATGCTTAATAGAGTTATTAAAACATATAACACTGTAATTAAATGTTTGAACTATGAGGACTGTCATTTATTTTTTTATAGCAATCAAGTCATTATAGATCATATAAAAACCTTATATATACACACATAACACATAAACAAATTACACCAATTGATAGGTAAAAGTTGATTAAGAGTAAACAGTCGATCATCAAGACTTTAAATTCCTTTAGTTCCAGCCTCCTCTACATCCCTGCAACTTGCCTGAGCCCTGACAGTTTCCATATGTCACTGTAAAACAACATCAAGGTATTATTGTTTCTATTATAAAAAAAAAGCTGGGAGCGTTTATCTTACCTCGGTGTAAAGTTCCAACAAAGCCATGTTTATGCATTGCTGTTTTAACTACTCCTGTTGTCAGCTGGTTTGTCACCTGTTGGTACACTGTACTTTCCAGGTTACCAACGATTTTCCTCCCTGCCCTCAACACTGTGCCATTTCCACCAATCAAGCTAGACAGAAACGTGGCGGATTTCCGGTCGTATTTCTTTTTTCAAAATACTACTCTGATTTAAACATGTTACCATATAAATACTGATATAGGGTCCCAAGATAAATCTGAGGGGTCTGAGGTGGCACAAGATAAAATGGAAGACAAAGAAATCAAAACACAGCCTGTATAAATTCCTGTAACACTTATCCATAACACTCAAACTGATATGCTAATCTCTTCAGGCCCCTAGAAGTTCTTCAAAGTAAACAATCGAAGAGGGAAATTTATTATGAAAGTCCACCACTAGTGTTTCAGGTATGTCTCGTGTCTTCCTGGTTGACTTGTCGCTCACCTGCTGCGGACTTTGACTGTGACTCCGCCCTCCCGTCTTGTGACAGCGGCTTGACAGAGTGGGTGTGCTCGTTTGATCAAGGATTGTGACAACAAAAGAAACCGGATGCAGACCTCAATCATCTCACCATATGTGAACGCATTTCAGCCCCTGCTTTACCACAAGTAGTCAGGCGAATATGTTAAAAAGTAAATATTTCGCCACCTTAAACCAACTTGACCCACAATACCACTGCACTTGCAAAACTGAGACAACAGTGGGAATGCCAGAGTTACAGGAAGAATGCAACAAGGAAACACTGACACATTCCTGGTGCGCACAGCTGAGAAGCTTGAAGCCAAGAGCTTAATCATTTATGCATTTTAAGGCATTTTCATATGGTCAGAATTTGAAAATACAGAGCAGCCAGGAACATGGAGGGATTAAAGACAACATGTTAGAACTGAATGGCTTGGTGAATACAAATAAAATCAAGGATCCCCAAACTCCATGTCAAGTCTCTCCCAAAGTTCTTCCCCCAAATAGATAAGAATTAGAGTACAGTATAATTTACCTTGTGTCAAGTGTCAAGAAAGATAATACTAAACATAATTAATATCTTGTACATTTTCTTGGGGACTCCTTGGGGGCAAAGAAAAGCTAGATGATCCATCTCCTCCAACCCCTCCTGAGGTAGTGAAACTCTGTGCAGTGTTTTTGAGTACTTATTTAAACCATCTGACTTTAAAGCCAGCCTTTAATATGGCCGACAACATTAAGACTGGTTACATACATACTTGAATTATTTTCTGCTCGTTCAACTTGTCCTGACAGTAATACCATCGCCTGACATTAGAAGTTACAGAAATATAAAGTTACAGAAATAAAGCGATTATCTATCCCAGTATTTAGAAAATTGGCATAATTTGCAGATGTTTTGATGTGAAAAGTAAAATTTCATACCCCTGAATGCATTAAAGAACCCCTGAATTCACAAAATACTATCAACACCCGTATGAGCATTTCATTAGGTGGCAACGTGACCTTTAAAATACTTTTTCGCAGATTCACTGATCATATAGTTATTACCTCTTTGGCTATGTAGTGCTGAGAAGCTAATACTGTAAACAGATGCATGTAAACAAAAACATTACAACTGGTACAAACGTTGGCATAAAAACAGTCTTAGGTGTTTTTACTCTGGTAAACAGAACTAAGAAAACAAAGAGTAAGTGTCAGAGGTCACTGGTCTAGATGCGGGTGAGGAAGCCCAGATTGATGCTAGCAGGGATCTGGATGGTTTCCAGAGCCACTGAGGAGGGTGTGAAGGGGAGGGTGATGGAAAAGATCTTCTTGGTGTCCATCATCAATGTAGACGACTCAACTCTGTCTTTCAAAAGGTTCTAAAATGTAAAAACAAAAAAGCAGATATAGTTTCAAAAAAAGTTTGATATAGTATTACTAAACACCGAGTATAAAAGAGCACTGCACTGTCCACATAGCTACTCACTTTAATAGTTGCGATGAACGTTGTCGGCACTCGCTCTTCAAATTCGATGACTGGGGTGTACAAGGTCAACACTTTCAAAATCTGCTGACACAAACAAACAATGACAGATGCACTAGCAACACACCATGTCTACAGATCAAGAAGGCTGAACATTTACTGATGATGGACCTGTGCTGTGGTGAGGGCGGTGCACATGGTGCAAATAGCTTGGGCGTCTGCCTCAGTCTTCTTCTTGGTCTGTAGAAGCTGTGCAGCCTGTACGAGAGGCTCCAGAGTCTCCTTTGCACCGCAGCATGCCAGATCCTTCTCCGCCAGCCACTCCTCCAACTGCCAGACATTGTACCTGAAACCAGAGGCGATGGACAAACAATTCAGACTGAACCAAGGTACTGTCTCACAACCTGACAGCTGTTCTGTGAAACCAGAGTATGGTGGATGTTGACAAAGAAAACAATTTACTGCTATTGTAGCAGTTAATCAAATATAAATGGACAAGATGTCATTCACTGTCCATGATCCAGTTGTTCTATCACGTTGTGTGTGTTTATGTGTCTGCGAAACCCTGCGTGCTGTAAATGTTTGTGCATCATAACCAAATTTCAAACCTGCTTCTAGTCCTTAATATTGTCTTGAAATCAAATATTCTATAAATGAAATGATATGAGAAAACAAATTAAAAAACATCAAATTCTGAATTAACACATCAAACTGGAACCAGCCTCTCTTAAGGCATTCCTCTGACCCGATGCCTTTTATGAATCTTGAGAAAATAACGTGCACTGAGAAGCTCTGCCTACAGGTTTATTGCACTTCCAGTACATAAAAGGGATTTATTTATTTACAGCAGATTTTTAAAATTATTTTTGTACCCTGTCTATAGTAACAGACAGTAGTGTATCTGGAGGATTGGAGGGAGAGCATGAGATGGGACAAAGAGGCCTATTTGTTGACAGGCTTAAATAAAAACGTTAATTTTTTTTTCTGTGCTTAATGTAACTTTGCTGTTGTTCAATAAAACTATTTACCAAATAAAACACTAAACATAAACCCTGTGCCTGGTGTTTTTATTAAGCCTAATCATTTAACACATTATCTGAGGTTTCTTTAGTTTAAAATATTATCTCCATCAGAATAAGATCTTCAACGCCACAATACTAATTTGTGAGTAATTTGCCCAACACTGCTGCTAGATATGCCGTATAAACTGATAAGCCACGAAGACTAAGCTGCTTTCTGCCCCCTAGTTGTGCTCGCATCTCAGTGATGGCGTTGCCCAGAAACCCATCTATGAAGATGCATAAACGTCTGCAGGTTTTATAACAATCACACCAGCAGCTGTCTGAGATAATAGCCGATAAAGCTTGCTCGATGTAGGCAAGATTCGATTTACCTCGATCCATATGCTTCTGTCCCTCTCATGTTTCATTGCATAAAGTGTAAAAACTATTGGCAAATGACCATTCACTGCTGTACCTGATCTGCAGGCCTTTACTCCAGGAGCACATGTCCTTGCGCAGCAGCAGGTGGTTGAGTGTGACCGCACAGATGATGTAAAACTGCTGCTTGACCACCTGTTTAATGAGGTCTGAGTCCATCCCATGCTGACACATGGTGGTGTGGAAGAGACCAAGACGCTGCAGGAGGGCTTCCACTGTAACAGCCCCCTGTGGGAAACTGGTGCTTCTCTTCCTCAGGCCTGTCGGTTTGGACCCTAAAACACCCTGGATGGCCTCATGCTCCAGCATACTTGCCACTAAGACACAAGTTGAGGGAAAATAAATTTCATGCCGTCCTATTATGGTCAGGCTTCTAATGTTAGCTATTGCATATGGTGCGATTACGTCCCCTCACCAATCAGGGGCTGCAGGATGTCCTCCACGCATTTGATGAGCTGACGGTAAATCTGGATGGCCAGGTCACCAAAAACCTGCTGATACTCTGACAGTTCAAAGTTGGTCAAGCAGTGCTCATTCTGCTTGGCAGTGTTCTGCGTCATGACAACCTACAGCATAAAGATGTTGTACAGACATCCAGGTTGAATATGGAATATGTACAACTGTAAACATAACTCTGTCATCAAAGCCTTTCTGAGCTTACCTCATCTCCACTGTACTGCTTCAGACAGTGCATTAATCTGCACGTGTTGGCCAGCCAGAAGGACACTACCTCAAAATCATCCCCTCTCCTCTATAGAAAGTGTCAAAATTAATTCAACATAAAACACCAATCACTTTCTTTACACAGATCAAAGCAATATACTACACCTTAATGACCCCTTTGATGCTGCTGATGGTGGAATTGAGCAGAGTGCTGACTCTCTGATCATCATTCACAATGTCAGCATATCGCAAGCACATGAAGATGATGTAAGCCGGAAGCCCGGGAATGAAGCTCACTGCTACACCACGAGGCTTCAGATCTGAGAAGATTACAACATTTCAAGGCAAAATCCACAAATACTGCATCTCTTCCATCTATGAGAGAATTATGTGCTTGAACAAAACAGGTTTAACATGCCTGTGACCACATTCTTAAGCAAGCGGCTCTCGTCACCCTGCCTGTATTCCAACATGCCCTGGTACTCTTTCTCCTTGCGGGTGATGTTCACCGCTCTGACAGGAGCGTTCATCACAGGGGCGTTATTCTTCTGTTGAGCACTCGCTTAACATGAAAGAGATACAATATGAGGAATCACAGGATGAATGCTGTGTTTATGTCCTCCAGAAAATAAACCATATGAACACAGTCAATGCCATGCGATTACCTTCAAAGTCTTCAACTTTCTTTACGTAAAGTTTAAGTTGTTTTTTCAACTTGCGTATGGTTTTGTCTTGTTTCTCTTGCTGCTCCAGGAGTTCCTAAAATTAAACATACTTGATTAGTGTGAATACCAAACTTTTATACACAGCACAGAAGTGTTCACTTTTACAGTGAATTTGAAAGATCTGTAAATAGCAACATGGTAAGAATAATTTTTCCCTTGTGGAAACTCTTAAAAAATCTTAAATCATTTCAACTTTTCAAAGGTACAGATTCAACATTAGACAAAGACATCTAACTGTTTATTTTGAAGTAGCTCTGCATTAATATAATAACAAGTCATAATACATCGATAAAAAGTAGAGTGACATATCTGACTAGTCTGGACCCACCAGGTTCTCATTTGTGAGACGTGTGATCTCGTGGTTCAGGCTCGCCCCAATGCGGGCACCTTCGGGCAAGCTGAGGCTCTGCGCCAGCAGCTTCTGCTGTTCATCTTTTTCTTTCTTCAACTTGTTCACCTCCTCCAGCAGCTTCTTACACTTCTCATTGTTAACACGTTCGTGCTCCTGCATCTGGCACTCCAGAAGTCTGGAGGATGGAGGGATAGCATTCAGTTCCATATGGCATGAACATGCTCATATGTACCATCCTACTACACAATTTTATTTCATTACCTATTGGTCTCTTTCAAGCCTTCATAAGCCAGCCACAGCTCTCCATCTTCATTCAGTGTATGGATGTCAGCGGACCTGAGGAACAGCATCACACAATTTAAATAACACTTAACTATAGCACATGATGGACTTAAACTGGAGTGGGAAACACGTGGACTTACCTGCCAACATTTTGAAATGAGGGACTGTCACTAAGATCTAATTTCACACCTCCCCCGAGTGCAGAGTCCTAGAGGTCAGTTCATACAGGATAAATTATATCTAGGCATTGTCAGATGTCTGTTGCATTACATGCAAAACAGTGAATAAAACACTTAAATGGAATTCATGTAACAATGTAATGTTGTTTCTCACCTTATGTTTAAGAGCCTCTTGGCGGACCATGTGTGACCGGAGGAGCAGCACTTCCTCCTTTCGCATCTCCAGCTCCTCATTTGAAGAACTGAGTTGCTCCAGCAGTATGTTGTAGGGTTTAGAGCCGGGGGCAGGGGGCGCAAGTTTACTACTCTCATTGGTCAGAGACTTCCGCAGCTCATTTAGATCCTGCTTCAACTTCTTGTTCTCTGACTCCAGTTCTTGCCGCTGCATTAAGGCGTTTAGAGAAACATAAACAAATTAAACAGCTACAAATGGATTGCATTGGTTTGTTTCTATTGATTGTTGAGTATTTCAATGCAAATGTGAGTTAGAATAGAAAACTGTTTAAAGGTATATTAATATGATGACTCTTTGTGGACATCCCTTTTATGGACCTGACCAAGTCATACCTTTAGTGTTTCCAGGTCCAGTTCTGCTCTGCCAACAGTTCTCTGCTCCTCCACCTGCTTTTTAAAAGAATATACACACGACATAAATATCAACCAAAAAATAACTAATCACTTATTGATATAACTCCTCTGTCTCTATTAAGAAACATGACTGATGTTTAAGTCCATACTTTTGCCTTTTCCTGTTGGGCTTCTTCTCTCTTATCCAGCTGCTGCCATAGTGACTGTTTTTCCAGCTCCAGTTCCTTAACTTTTCTTTGGAGCTTCAGAAGGACTGGCAGGTCCACTGTCAACTGGGTCTTGTCCTAACAAAACAGAGCAGGCACTGGTTGTTGAATCCCTTCACAAACTATCTAGAATGCTGCACTAATAGGATTAAAACACAGACAAGGCCAGACATTTTTCCCCACAACTGTTCCAAGGAGCAAGAATCTAGTTCCTTGTAGGTGCTCTGTAAATTCATTACCTCCAATATCAACACACATAAGGAAGCGCCTCTATTTCCCTCCTTTTCCTATGGCACTAATAAAATGTTTGCTGTAGGCTGCCATATATATCTTTCTCAATAGCAACCTTACTATGAAAGAAATTATATAATTCCAGGTAATTAGGAAAATCTCGTAACCAATCATACACCTTGTAATCTGACTATTCACAGCAATCATTTTATCGTGAGAATGTCAACACTGTAACTGACACATCAGTAAAGCTGCTTAAGTTAGTAGTTAGCAGATGACACCATTTTGTCCCACCACGGCAAACGTTTTTCCACCATGAAACCTAGAGTTCCTTGTAACGAATTGTGTTTATACCACACAGCAGCTACTCTTTGTCAAAAAGAAAATCCTAATGTTTTATAGCCACCACTTTAAGTGTATACAGGATGCATAAATTTTTGGCAGAATAACACTTTCAGGCAATTCAGATATGCACTGTGACATTGTGTAGTTTTCTGCATTACCTCTGTTTGTACCGAGCTGTCTTCTCCCTCAGTAGAGCCTAAGCTCTGACTAAACTCAGATGAATTACTGCTATAGTTGGAGTCTGTCTTCTTGTGACCAGATTTGCTTGAGCTCTGGTTACAGGTAGAGAAGAAAAAAAAAACAAAACAAAAAAAACACACATTACTGAAGGACTAAGCAGCCAGACCTAAACTTGTTCCAAACACGAGACAACATTTTCTAATGTCACATATATGCACTCATACATACATATAATTTGTAGTTATATTCGGTTGGTTCAGGTAACTGGTTTCTGTGTACTCTCTAAGCCATTATCACCCTGTCAAACGTTTAGCACAACTTCTCAACATGATACAGTGATAACTACTGTTACAATTTCAACACTGTGATGCCAAACAAAGTGTTCCTCACAATGCTTAGATTCATCTCTTCCATCAGGTCTCTATGCCGCTCCTCCAGATGCAGGTGTTCACTCAGCAGACTTTGGTAGCGAGTGCGCTCTTCAGCCAAGTCTTTCTCCATCTGTTCTGTATTCATGACGTTAGTTTTAATATCTGGGGAAAAAATCAGTTTGGTTTATTTATTAATCCTAAATGCAGCCATTACTTAAGGACTGTGGTTGTTTGAGGTGAACTGCTCAGTACCTGTTAACAGTTGGGCTTGATCCAGGATTAGTTTGTTCAGTTCATCTTTCTCGCTGCTCAACAAGCTGTTCTTCATATTAAGCTCTTCCACCACCTGATTGTGAGAGAGGACAAAATCATGCGTTCTTCGTCTTTATTAATTTTCATTAAGGCTTAAGGTTCTATAAACTAACAAAAGTGAGCAAATAATGTTCTAATTTCATGAATTGCCATTTAGCATTTCATTATGTCCTTCTGTAACTCAAATATTTACCAGTAAATTCTATCATTATACTCCATTGGCCACCATAGTTGATTTATGACACTTTAAGTCCAAATATAAGACTATTTTGTTCTTTCTTGAATATTATATAGACATATAGATATAGACTATATAGATATAGACAAGCAAACTTAAAAGTCTATAAACAAATGAGCATGCAACTTAAAGCAGCAGAAAGTAATGAGATCACACAGCCGGCAGTAGAAGCAAACGCCTGTACTTAAGTATCACCACCAATGCTATGTCATTAATCCTACCTATTACCATTCAGGATCATTAAAGAAAGAGCGCCATGTAGAACATTCTAGTTAAGTTGCCAGGCACTCGAGTTGGATACATTTAGATGAAGTGTTGTAGGCTTACTTGTTCCGTCTGCTCCTTGTAGATCTTTGTCTGCTCTTCCAGGTCTTGTTTCTCTCTGCTGGTGTTTTCCAGCTCGTGCTGAAGGAAGGAGAGTTGCTCCAGCAATGAGGGAAGAGTCTCTGCCTTGGCTCTTGCCTCTTGCTCTGATCTACGTAGGTCTTCAATCTCTCTGCTCTTTTTTTCTCTCTCTACAGTCCAGGTCTTCTCCACCACATTCAGCCTCTCACTGAGCTCTCTGTTTTCTTTATGCTGCGGGGGGAGAACACACACACATGCTGTGCATGTGACACAACAACTCCCAATGACCCAATATTTCTCCACAAACTGTTTATTTTTCTTATGGTAGATTTCAGAATAAACAACTGCCTAACACAGACAAAACTAGATATCCATGCTTACCTGCTCATTTATCTTGTGCTGCAACTGCAAAATCTTGTTCTCCATGCCAATGTTGAGCTTCTTGAAGTGCTCCACAGAGCGCGCCTCCACTTTCAGCTTCTTTAATTCCTTCTTGGCCCTTATGCGGCGTACACAGCTCTGCAGCAGGATGATAGCTGCCACGGTGCGTTTATAATACTGTCTAGCCAGCCAGCCTTTCACCCATTTCTGGATGACCACAGCCTTTTGCTCAAACATCAACTGTGAAAATAAAAAGAAATATATAATGTCAAGTTAATAAGTGAAATGGTAATGAAAAGACCTGCGTTTAGTGTTAAGAAGAGGTATGGTGAAAATCCAGGTGCTTTGTGTACAACATTTTGGATTTTTTCTTCAACTTGATGATTGTATTCTTTTCTATTATTATACTTTATACACATTTTTTATAAAATAAATTGCATTAACACCACATGTTTCAGTGCTACATAACCTAACTGTTGCCTGACCAATTCACAGTTTTAAATGCAAACATTCAAAATGTTGCAGCTGATTTCCTGTTGCAGAGTGTGTCAATGACATCAGCTGAAAGTAAACATGGACCCAAGCTGTTGCCTAGCAATGTAATTCCAATTAAAATGTTTGTTCTATACTTTTTATTTAAGAGTGTAAATGAGGTCAGCAAAGTACAAATATTGTCAGTCTCTATTAATATTACTTTAAGATTAAGAACCCTAAACAGCAATAAAGTTTTAGGAAGTGCAAAACAATCTGGTGTATTCTGTGTGCAGCTAAGGCCTCACTGCCTCAACAATGTTACCACCGGAACTTGGCACATCTGTGCTTCCTTTGAGCTGGGAAATTTTCCATATTATAAGGGGCACCAATTCCTGGCACCTGTTTTTTTTATTATAGTATTCAACTATCTACTTGGAAAAGAATTCCCTTTAAAACCCTTTCAAACTAAAAAAAAAAAACACCCGCAAATACTCAGCAGGCAAGCTAAAATCAAGGCTGATGTTACTTTTTGGAAAATAATCTCATTTTGACTTACAGTAAAAGAAGACCTTCGTAGGAATAATATGCATTTACTGTCTCAACGTCTTTAGCAAGATTACCTTGTAGTACTGCTTTTTAGCCATGTAGACCCTCAAGAAGCACTGAATAGTGATAGCTGCAGAGCGCTGTTGCTGGTAGCGTCTCCTGGTCACCCACATACGTACATTCCGCTGAATGACAACAGCTGCTCTGGTTCTTCGCAGGAACTTCACATAACTGACAGGAGAAAAAACAAAACATATAGGAAATATGCTAGAGCAGCTAGGCGTTGATAACCCTTCCTTCTTATTCTGCTGTTGTTTAACATCTCCACTCACCAGCGTGCCTGGTGACCCCGTACATGTCTCTGTATGGTGACAGCAGATTCCCTCATCCTCAAGTACTTTTTGCGAGCCAGCCAGCAGCGGATAGTCTTCTGGATGCGGACACAAGCCATACGCAGCTTGTCAGAACGCAGCTTCTCCAGGTAAGCCACCTGACCCGCCCTGAAGAAGATCTTGGTTTTGCCAAACTGATACTTATCGTGGTCCTAGGAACATAACAGGCAAATATAATAATGTGTAATATTTTAGAGGGTCAGTGAAAATTACTTTCATTTTGTTATTTACATTATGGGAATGCTTTTACACAATACCCATACCCTTATAAGTTTTTCCAGGAGATTTTTGCAGGTTTGTTTTCTATCAGGAAGCACGTCCTTTTGCTTCATCAGGACCCGATAACGATTGAAGAATTCCTGATAGGTCCATCTACAATATTCATATAAATAAGTCAAGTTGGATATGTATTATAAACATATATTTATGGGTCCAACAGCCCGTGGTCGTGTACTCTGGTTCAGATGCTGTTGCTGATATGCTACCTAGATGGGAAGCCCGCTGCTGAGATCCGGATTGTCTCGAGGATGCCACACGCTCGAAGCTGCTGCACTGCCCTCACAGGGTCCAAGCTTTATGAAAGATAACATACATACGCCAGTTACAAAGACGAGTGTACTATTCGTTCATGTGTGCTTGTTGCAGATAATTGTGTGAAACAGTACAGTGAAATCATCATCCTCACGTGAATGAAGCTTTTTGGTCATTTGGCTTGATGCAGCGTACGTAGTGAGGAGTTGTAGCATTTAGTGTGTCCATCAGCAAATGCAGAGACTGTCGAAACTGAGTAAAAGGTATGGAATTAAATCAATTGTAAAAAACATCATATTTTGATTGATAATCACTTAAAAATTATCCAACTGTACCTTTTTTGGTAGTTATTTATTTCCTTAAAAGCAACTAAACCTGACCAGCCGAGGAAAACATTAAAATATAATTTTCCAAAACCACATAATTGTTTTTAGATGATGCATTCTACCCCAAGGTTTTTCATGACGATGAGAAATGTTAACTGTACGACAAACCAAATGTTGCCTGCTCTTTATGCTCGTACCTGCAGTCCAACAGTCTTCTTATTATCCCTCTGAGCCTGACCAGCCCTTCCAACGACACTGGTATTTTTGCTAGTAGAACTTGTTGCCTTGTCGTCATCCTCAAACAGCTTCAGCAGCAAATCAACCTGAAAAGATCACAGAGAAAAAATACAAAGTTATTATTAAACAGCAGATGGCAGTGTTTTCAATCTGAAATTGAAAAAGTGAGTGCATTTCCTCCAATAGTTGTGGTTGAACAATTCTAGGGTGTGTGCCCACAGGGAGGAGGTGTTGACATTTAATATCTTTGACAGCCACAAAGACTGCCTAACTGAGAGAGACATGGATGTGAAAATATAATAAACTATTTATAAACTGTTCACCTTGCTCCTTTTCAGCACATTTATCTGCTCCTCATTGACAGTGTCCTTGTTTTTCTCCAGGAAACCTTGACACTGGTACTCCACCTAGGCACAAAGGATCAGGTCACACAGTGTTCTTTAACTCAAAGAGTAAAGTTCATATTCATCATTCAGAGTCTGAAGTAGACTGATTAGTACTGCTCCAAACTCGGAAACCCATCGGCTATCATCTGATGATGATTTAGCCTATGGGGGCAATGACCAATGTTTTAGGGCTTCCAATGTAGCCAGCGGATATCCGGATACCAGATATCCGGGCAAAGACTTCCTCTTCCGTATGCCAGTAATTGTTTACAATCTGATTAGGAATATCAGAACCCATTGGCTATTGTCTGGTGATGAATTAAATGCAATTTTTTAAAAGCTAATATAAAGCTAATCTGAAGGGCTGAGATTGATAAAGAGCTAAATTTATGTCCGATGATAGCTGATGGATTCTGAGATTCCATTAAGGCCAATGCGTTCCGCCTTTTTTTACTCTCCACACAAACTGTGCAACCAAAGCCAGGTCAAACTTGATTGGTTAATACCACCGGACTACATGACTTAGACTACAGACAACTAACCAGAACACTTCTGATACCAAAATCTTGTCCCTTGCCTACAGATTCTGCATTCATAAACAGATATCTGTTTATAGAGATAAGTGCTGCTCTAATAGAATCACCAAACACTTGAGGTTAAGGTACATTTAGCAGACAAAGTTATTACAATTTCACACTTGACCCTCTTGGTATTCTTGATAGGAAAACATGAGTCATTCATCCATCCATCTGCTGACCACTGAGACACAATCTCTCCTCAGCATATGACATACAACTGTGTTTTACCTTGTCAGCAAAGTGGTGAATGATGAAAGCTGTATTTGATAACCTGGGTTTATCAAAGTGAGCATTTTGCTTCAGGAGGGTGTTGTACAGTTTCTGGGCCCATGTGTCATCAGAGCCTTTGGGCATCTATGGAAAGAGGAAGAGCTGACACATAAGTTAGTCATGGCCTTACTCATAACCTCCAAATATGGCGTGGTGGAGATTCCTTTAGTGGAAAGTAGTTCAACAGAATTTTGGTTTAAAAATAAAATAAAACTGGCATTTTACCTTGCATTCCTCATCCAGAAGGTCCAGGATACCCAGCTTGGCCTCGATGAGATTAATGCACGGCTGGTTATCGTAGAAGTCAATCAATGTCCAAGGGATCTCCTCTTTCATGTACTCCTCTTGCTCCAGTTTGAATACATGCTGGAGGGAGTGATAGCTGAACATGATTTATGTGTACTGTATGTTTTGACTACAAACTAAACACATTCAGCAGGAAAAGACGCATACCAGGTTGAACTGTTGTTGTAGCTTCTCATTGGCATAATTGATGCAAAACTGTTCAAAGCTGTTGACATCAAATGTTTCAAACCTTAAGAAAAGCACATGTTTAAATTAAAACAACATGTCTGGTCATCCAGGGAATACAAATGGAAAAACCACACACCCGGAGATGAAAACATACCCGTAAATGTCGAGTACACCAATGAACGAGTGTTGTTTCACTGTAGATTTTAAGGCACAGTTAATACTGCCCACAATCCAGCTGAAGAGTCTGGCATAGATGTGTTTGGCTAAGGCATCTCGGCCATTGACTGCATTCATTTTGGAGAAAGACTTGACAAAGGTTTCTGTGGTCGTCTTGAGTTTCCTGTGACATAACCAGTGGGCCATTTCTTCACAGGGTACCCCCATCAACTCACAAAACACCATCAGGTTGACATCATCTGGCTGCAAACACATGAACAACAATGATCTTATACATGTAAAGATCTACACATCCTCAATACAACATTCAGACACACAATGAACCCAAAATACAACACAAGATACTCTTTTGTTGTGTCCAAGGGTAATCAGTGTTTACCAAGATGCTGCTTCTGTCTGATGACTGATCTTTCACATCCACATTGCTAAGATGGAGAATAGCTGCCACAATTTGGTAAATTGCCATTTGATCACTTTCATTGATCCCTACAATGAAAATAGAATAAATGATTATCAATCATCTCAGGCAACCCAGAAACAAAACATGTGTATGTACAGTACTGTAAATTCAACATGTAAAAGCAAACCGCACTGAAATGTAACCAACACTAACCTAACAGGGAGAAAGCCCGCCTGGTGTTGCGCATTTCTTTGGCATCATTCACTCCATCTATGACTGGGCTCTGACCCTGGTTAGTACAGTGGAAGTCATCTGCGCAACCTTCAAACATTATTCATAAACAAAATTTTACTAATTAGATTCTCTGTTAGAACTGCTGTTGCAACTGAATGTTTTTAACTGTTTCTAAATCCTCCTCAAATGACAGTTGATCTTTTAGTGACTCTCATACCTAACTTGAAGGCTTTAAACTCTGGTAAATGTGAAGAGGCACACAGCTGGTAGAATATATGGTAGTTCCTTTCTCCATGGGCCTAAAGTAGTGCAACCAGATGTAAAATGGGAACCAGGTAAATTGCACAAGTACTGCAAATACATTCAGTAAAGCTGAACTGTAGGTGCATGCATGAACTGCCAGCACATTGCTAAACCCAGACTTAAAATGAAATCATGAAATTCTGTCTTGAAAACAGACAGTTAGATAATAAAACCCAATATGTGGCCATCTTTCTGAGTCAAGAGCAAGGTTTAACTGTGCTCGGTTTATGTTGTTTGTTATTATGTTGCAGAGATATACACATGCTACATGTTACATGCACGGGAGTGAGTGTTTTAAATCATTTACCTGCAATGAGAAAAAGAGAAGATGTACAGAGCTACATTTTAAGTAGGTAGTCACCTAAATACATGCAGGTTTAATCCATACCAGTGAAATTTACCTGAAACACAACTCTAGACTTTTCCAGTAAGTAGGTTCTCATGTTAGCCCCAATTATACAATGCTTCTTGTCAAACCCAATCTCAATGTACTTCCCAAAGCGACTGCTATTGTCATTCCTTGTTGTCTTGGCATTCCCAAGGGCCTAAAAGAAACACATAGAAGGCTCTCAGTAACCTCTGTCTTTTCATAATTTTACTAATAATTTTTTCCCTGTAGTATTAAATGTTACCTCCATGATGGGGTTGGAGGCAAGGACTCTCTCCTCAACATTGGCCTCACCAGAGGAGCTGCTGACTGTGGCAAAGTAACGCATAGCGTACTTAGCAGAGACAGTTTTGCCAGCTCCCGATTCACCACTTACTATGATGGACTGGTTTCTTTCATCTCTGTGCGACAATATGGGAAGAGATCCAAACCAAATATCAGTTTAAACGTATTTAGAGTATCAGCATAAAAGGAAATTAAGATTTAATTTCAAACCTGGCCATCTGTTTGTATGCTTCCTCTGCTACTGCAAATATATGGGGGTCCATGTCTCCCATGTTCTGCCCACTGTAGGCTTTGATGATGTCAGGTTCATAGAAGGGCAGGCTCTCATAAGGATTAATGGCAACCAGGACAATTCCTAATTACCACATGAAGAAAAATTCACTCTACTGAAACAATGGCCGTGCATGTTATCTGACATGGATTCAAATTAATGAACAGTGCACCCTGAATGTAATCGTTTTGTATACATTATCTATCCAAAATTCACTTTAGCATGTGCTCCTTTAAGAGCAGTGTGCCACATTCAGCATAATGTACTGTAGATTATGTCAGAGTGTCCAGTGAGCTGGGCTCCAAAGTCTATAGTGATAGTGTGAGTCAGAGGAGATGAAGCTCATTACCACAGTAAGTGTAAATCAACCTGGAGTCGATAAAGCGCACTTTAAGGTTGTGTAGCACTGCAGGCTCGTGGAGGTAACTGAGAGCTGTGAGGTCATTTTCCCCCACAAGGATGTTAGGGTTTCTTAGTGGTGGCAGGTTGTTGGTTCGGGGGTCGATTTTGTGTTCCACCACCTAGAAAGACACAAGAAGTTAGCTGTAAGTACCTAAGTATGAGCATTAAGAAAACTACTGAAGTTAGGACCACCACTGGAAAAAAAGCAAAAATAGATGGTTAAGCAAAAAAATCTTAGCATCACTTCTACTTCACGTTGGAGCTAACTGGAAAACACTGTGCTTGCCTTGTTCATGTTCACTCATGATAATTCTTAGGCCTCATTTCCATACCAGAAGTGCATGCCCAAACTTGACATCACAGCTGCAGGTAGCAACAGCAATGAGCCAAACAATTTCAGCCACACAGTTTATACATTTCCATCGATCAGTCCTTCAATTTTGAACCCTAGAAATTATACTGGCTTCTTGTATTCAAAGCTGTGCAGAGCTGCATAAAGAGGCACAAGGTGTTTGTGTTGCTGAGAATCTATGTGCATTTACCAAACATCACAGCTGTCTTGAATAATCCCACAGCACACAAGAGATTTATGAGGCTCCATTGCCAGTGTTCTTGCAGAAAAATGTGTGTATGGCTCTCTGACAGAACATCACACGCCCATTTCCACCTCAGTGCCTCTCACTGTGTGTGTGTGTGTGTGTGTGTGTGTGTCATTTGCTTGTCTCACCGTGCCATCCTCCAGCTGCAGAGTCAGCGTCAGGTCGCCAGGAGTGTAATCTTTGATAAGCTCTGCTGACTTCCACACTTCTGCTGCATCTGGGAGCCATACACGGGCATACTGATGGACAGGGGGGAAACCGGGTCAGAGCCACAGCTCTTACAGTAACACAGTATTTTACAAAACTACAGCAAAACAGACATGACATGCACCTCGAAAACGATGGCAGCGTTGCTTTACTTTACTTGAAGTTAGCAGACAGCAGTCATGCGTAACGTAGATGGACACGGGGTATTTTAGGTGTCAGACATAAAAAAACAATAAATTGAGATTTGAAAACCCTAAAAGTTGTTCAGTAAACACCTAAACGTGACTGTCGCTAGCAAACCACTATTCTTGACAGATATAATTAACGAAAAGTTCACTAACGTTAGCTTAAGAAAACCATTGAATGAGCTGGACAACCTAACTTAAACTAATTCAATCCATAGCCTACCTTAGAGTAAAGTTCAGACGCTGCCATGTCTTACAAGTCGCCCAGTGAGCCCTCAGAAAGAGACCCGATTAAGCATTTTATTGACTTTTCAGAGCACAAAAACCCGAACTCTTCCGAGCTCCTCTCCTGCGTTCTGCCGGGAGGAGGATTCAACTGCTGCTCAACAGTTGTCACTCAGCTGCGCGTGCCCTGACAGTCTATGGCCCCGACATGTTTTGCTCTCGTGGGTTTTGCGTGCCTCCCAGCGGCCAATACACTCAAAGTCCTTATTAAAACGTCTGGCTCTCACCGCCTGAAGAGAAACCTGGTGGTGTTTAAGTAAAGTAAAAGTAGCCTACTACTAGTACTATCTGTAAAAATACTCCATCACGGGTAAAGGTCCTGCATTCAAGATCTTACTTACTCCATTGTCTGGTTTGTAAAAATAAATTGTTACAAATGCCGGTACCCGTGGCCCAAAGTGAAACCTTCACAATGATTGTTTTGTCCAACCAATAGTCCAGACTTCAAAACTATTAAAACATTTTAAATCATTGTTAAATGACTGACAAAAATAGTTGACAATTAATTTTCTGTCAATTAACTTCAATCAGTAGTTTCAGCTGTAGGCTACTTGTATATACTTTTGGGTAGTTAGAGATCTTACATAAAATGATTTCTTTTTAAGCACAATATGTTTTGTGTGCAAAAACTAAAGCTGGGAAATAATTGTAGTGGAGACAAACGCAAATTTACTTTTGTGAAGTAGCAGAAGTGGCATGAAAACACAATGCTCAGGTAAAGAACAAGTACCTCAGACTTGTTAATTAAATATACTTAGTTGCATTCAGCCACTGGTCAAAATTACTGCGATGATACAACATCTGCATCATTGATACCGGGGATGAAAATTCACACCACATTGCCTAATTTTCTTACACTGGTCATGATGTCTTGATGAGAATTTTACCAGGAATGAAAATTTAAAGGGAAAGGGGATGTTAGAGGACTGAACTTATCATCATTGTAGTTAATCACAATTTCATACATACACCAACATAAAACGTTAGTATTGCTGTATAAAAAAATGCGTTTTGAGACTTGTTGGTAACCAGCATGCAGTATACCTAGCTATGTTTATTATGAAATTAATATGAACTACAATAAGGATAAAAGAAAAAAAATCTTAGCCCTCCAACATAAATAAGATGAATTTTAGATTCAGTTAGTGGATTTTAACGTCAGTTTAAATTTAACCTCTCATTTTCACAATATCCATTTGTCCCATTTCCCTTTTCTTTAAACATTATATAATTATGGGTTGTTTATCCTGAGTACTAAAATGTAAATAGTTTACCCATTTCCTTACCATTTAATTTTTCTCCTTAAAATTTTAAATACTGGATAGACATTCCCTCTTCCCTCGCTAGCTGGGAGAAGGTCCCACTCAAGTACTGTAGTAAGTAGACTTTATTTTTGAGTTAGTAAGACTTGAGAACTTCCATTTGAGAAACTTAATTTACACCACTTGTGGTGACCTTAAATGTTGTAATAGATTCAATCTAAATACCCCTTAACAATATTAATGTGAATATTTTAATAAGTAGTGGCTAACATATTATGAAAATACAACAACAGGCACACTTGTCTTCCTCCAGGACACAATGGATGAATGCATATTTTTTATCCTCTTAGACTTCTACTTGTGTACAACAAACTGGGCTCTCTTTAGTACATGTAGTTTTGTTATTTAGTAACATCTGAGTGTACAAATAAAATCAAGGACACATTCAACTGAATAAGTGTACTGGTAAGATATTATGCAAAACTATTTTATTTACAAAACAAATGGCACAGTGTGACTGCATGGTAAATGCACATGCACACTCCAGACATGTCAAGGGAGTTTCTTCTCATAAAATCCTAAGTGATTCCAGTCAGACAGTGATGGACATTGTCAGGCAAAATTCACAACTAAGATTCTCACCGAGGGAGCAAATATTGCTCAAGAGAAACAACGGTTTGTTACTTTTAAGGCCATTTTAGAGGTCAGGATGAGATGGAGACGAGCAGCAAGTCTTTGCGAACCAATGTCACTAACATGAAGTAAAATACAAGTGGCTACAAAGTGTGTGTGATCTAATCTTCAGTACTATGAAAGCACAGAATCAAACAGCTTTACAGAGAGAGGAAGGGACACAATTAGAAAAAAACAAAGCAGGATTACTTCACTTTTCACTATTTAAAGAGACATGCCTCCATATGAGCAGGTGAGTCCTCTTTTACTTTACACATACATCAATGCAAACCGATAATATCTTCTGTCTGTAGTCATAACTTGTAAGTATTTTGTAAGTGTTTTTGTTATTGACATAGTAACATAGATTAACAACAACATTAATTTGTGGTGATGAAAACAGATCCTCTGTGAAGGCTCTTCAGCTACTGTTTAATCAGCGTGGAGGCATATATCCTTAAAAGTGAAAATAAGATAGCACAAACATCCATTCATATTAAGGAGTGTGATATCATGTTCATAAATCGATACTATTCAGTCTTTTTTTAAGATCTTGAGAAACATTTTCAGCTACTACTTTTTTGTATTCAAGTCACTGCCAATTCAGTGTCTGTTTTTTTTCCCCCCCCTCAAGAATTTGGCTTGGTACATAACTTGTTCTTAGATAATACATATGAAGGTGAGAAATCAACAAAAAAAATTAAACAGCAGGTAGATATGCAGTGGGAGTTGGAATGGTAACAAAACATAAAACCATCAACCTGCCAGCTTGCTGGCCACAATTGAAGTTTTTCTTTGAGGCAGGTCCTGTGGTGTCGGGATGTGCCCCCCTGTGATTTCAGTCTTCTCTGTTGGGGCTGATAGCAACTGTTTGTTCTTCATTTTTGCCTTAGCCATGTTGTAGTCACCAGAATCAAAATACTTGGGCTGGACAAACAAAAAAAAGTGCAAAGTGAGAATATTGTAAAACACATTCTGTACAAAATGAATACCTAGCCAAGTTTAGATATGAAACGCACCCCCTTCTGAAGTCTTTTCCTGAGTAGGTCTGAGCCTCCAGGTTTCGCTCCAAGATTAGGATACCTGGCCTTCAGTTTGGCCTCCTCTGCTTTCTCTGGACTGACTACTTTGTCCTCCATTTCCTGTTGAAAGAGCACCGAGTGTATGGAAGATAAATGCACCCAGCTGACTTGAGGGAGAAAAACTGGAATTTATTAAAATTGCATGACATTAGCATGAAACAGCAATATTTAATCTGACTACAGCAGCAGTGACAGCTAACATTAGTATGGATACCATTTGTTTCGTAATTTGCAGACGCCGCCATGAGGGAAACTCCAACTGATGTTTGCACTAGCATAAATGTTGCATTTAACTTAGCATGATAGCTAACGTTAAGCTATCAATCAATTTACAAGAGATTGTGGAAACATAATCTTTGGTCCCCAAACAACAGGGTTTTTTTCTTCTATCTTTTTTTTTTACCAACAAACGCTGGTAGCTAATTACTTGGCGGTAGCATCATTGATTACGTTAGCCATAAGTTGCTATAGGCTAACTAGCTACCTGCTAATTTAACAGATTCGACGTGCTAGCAGCACTGGCTAACTACTGAAATTTGCAGTTCGTCGCTACAATTTACCTGCTGTTCCTCTGAAGTCCTTGTTCCGTCAGCCTCCTCGGACATAGTTGTGTGTATTGAATCCCTGTTCTGCTCACAAAGCTGTGGATGTGACCGTTCAACCAGCTCCACTAGAACATGAAAAGGTGGTACTGGCAGCGACTAGGCGGGCGAGGGCAGCAGCCTGTCACGCACAACCTGTCCAGCAACAGGCCGGTGAATCGATCCCAGAGATGCAGATGTGACAGAGACTGGGACAATGAACTGTATTTATCTTTATATACTGTCTACTGGGATCAAAAATATTATGTCAAGCTTTGATAAATGTACTTCTATAATGTATATTTGGATAATATATGAATATGCTCAGTTATTAATTCACGTCTTTATTCTTTGAAAGTGCACGAACACAAAATCTCCATCTGCATAACATCTTTAATATGTTGGAATTATAAAAATCGAGCGTCTTCCAATATGAACACTTCGCATAGAGAAATTAACAGTTAATACTTTCCATACACGCAGTAAAACTCTTCAGTATAGTCTAAATTGTTAGCAGATTCTTCTGAATATTTTTTAGATGTACTTCTTTGGGCCTGGGAGATATTTATTATTTTTCATAGCATTAATTGTAGTCTTGTATAACATCTCTCAAGTTTATGTTGTTATAGGTGGTAAAAGCCAGTCAAACCATCTTTTCACACTAGTCAAATCATCTTAAGCCACATTTCTCTCTATAGAAAGGGAAGTAAAATGGTTTGATAAACTTTTAAATGTATATTCATTTTGTGGCTTAAATGTTGTCTGTTATGGAGTATTTTTGGTTGAATGAGTGACAGTTGTAGAAATGAACATGGCTTATGCTACATGAGGTGCTTACATCATACTTATATATATATATATATATATATTTGTGTGGAGTGCAGCTAACCATCTCTTCCTCTATAATGTTCTTCATACTAACAATACCCATTGCAAATTAAAGGGTTTTCAGCAAAAATCCACATATAACAAAAGTAAAATAGCTTATGGTTAGCATCTTTGCTTTTAATTTAGCAAACGTTGTAGTGGGGTTAATGTTACAGAAAATAAGAAACAAAATAAGAAAATTACCCAAAAGATGTTTATTAATTTTTTGTTGGTAACCTTTTATAATTTTCTGCATTACGGTTATACATTAAACTATGCAAAAGGATAGAGTGAATCTTAACAGTCCGAAATAACACGCAAGAAAATATCTGGGACACGTGTGGTAAATTGCTGCAGCTTTGGAGGCAGATCTTTGTTTGGTCAATGCTTTCAGTCCTTGCAGAGCAATTTAAAACTGAATGCATTACTGTGTCCATCATCAGCCATTTAGAAATTTTAATTCCAAAACAGAAGTACTATATAAGTCAAGGTCAACTTGCTCTCGAGTTTCATTGCACAAACAAACCCCCGGAGGTACAAGATTAATTATCTTCATCCCCCATGTCCACATCCTCTTGTAACTTCTGCACCATTTTTTCTTCCATTTGTTTGGCCTTTCCTGTAAAAATCAAACAAAGGCAAAATGTGAACAACGCTGATATTACAGACTAATTTCAAGGACATTCTTTATGCAGTATTATATTTATTCCGTCAGCAACTGGATTTTCTTCTTAATAAAAAAATACATAAAAATAGAAGTTTCATTCAAATTGCTGCCCATCTCTAGTGATAGGCACAAAACTAATCTTATTTTCATTATTATGTGTACATTGTTTATAGTATGTTCAGTGTATGAAGGTGCATTGTCTTCTTCTGAACAGTAAGCCTGTTGTCACACTGGTCTGTACCTCTTTCATGGATTAAAATATGTCAACAATTAAAATTCCTTGCACATTATTTTACAATTCTTGTATAACTTGGCTATTTGGAGACGCAAATAATTCTTACCTGCATGTGGTGCTTTGATAAGGTGAATATTTTTCTTCACTTCGGTGATGGCCTCTTCTTTCTCCAACTGTTTGCCCTTCTTTAATCTATAAATTGGAGACAAAAAACGTAAAGGTGAGTAAAAAACACAGATTTCTTAATCCTGTCAATACCATGTTATATAAAAACATTAGATGACAGCTGTAAACGATATGCCCAAGAATGATCGCTCACCTGTTCATGATAAATCTTGCCTGTCGTTTCAGTTTTATTTCCTCCACCCGCTTCATTGCCTCCACTGTAGAAATTTGAAGTAACATTTTTTTTTGCCAGTTCAAAAATCAAATGACTGCACATTTTCACACCATGTACATGTGAGAAATAAATGTGTACATTACCTGTCTTGTCCCACAGCTCCCTGTTATATTTAACAGGTATATTTCTGCGTTTCTCGAACTCCAAAGCATTATCCTGAAAGAGAGGATGTTTGTTAGATCGGCAACAGTAAAACAAATTATTGATAATGTGATAGCATTTTATATACTCTCACCACTGTCAACTCCTTTCCTGATGCCTTTCTGAATGCTTTGGTCCATCTTGTCTTTCTTGGGTTACGCTTCTTCTTGAAGTTCTTGATGCATTTTGATCTGCAGAATCTGAAAGTCTGCATTTATTTAAAAAGACAGAAAAACAAATAATTTAGGGTTTAACTCAAGAAGAAAAACAATGCAGACCTGTAAAGCAGTTTTCTTGGCAGGAAGACAAAATGTATTTGGAATTTTGTAATTGCAAAGTTCTACAGAGTTAAGGTGCAAAAGTTTAATATTTAGGGTTAAATGTTACAAGCTCTCCATCTTTATACATAATTATTTATAACGGCCAGTATCTCAACCAATCAAAGATTACCACAGATACGCTGGTATAGGCATTCATGTGGTCCAGTACATAACAACAAACTGCATCTGAAGAAATGTCGAAGGTGTGTCAGAGGTAGTTTACAAAACAGTCTGTTTCCATTAAATAGTCTTTCCATCAGAGAGAACAGACAGACCGAGCATGTTTATATTTCTACTGTAAAATGCCTCAGTACATCTTTGTCAGAGTTGTTCAGTAACAAAGTTTAAGGGATTGTTTTAAAAAAAAAAAATGTCTTTTTGTAAAAGACCATTTATTGCATCAGATTTGTAAAATAAACAACTCTAAATCAGTATGAGCCTCAAAAAGCTATATAATACAAAGGTTTATAAACAGCTATATTTATACCGCAGCTCCTTTTTTAATCGACATACAAATTTTTCCGAATTCAAATATGCTTTATTAGTATGCCGACACTGCGTTAAATACAGTATCTTCAAAGTTGTACATGGTTTACACTATGGGTTTCCAGCGTAAACATAATTATGAATGCAAGAAAAAAAATGGTTTACAATTCTGTAATAAAATTCATAAAAAGTAAACATAAGTTTAGGTTATTAGCAACATTACTAACTAAAATGTCATGTACTACTAAGTATCATAACATCACAATGTAAAAAAAAAGGATTAAAATAAATACATACAAATAAAATTATCCCTTGAATAACCCTTTTAAAGTTGAAAAAGGTCACCGAGACAGTCAATATTAGAAGCGCCACAGAGATGTTATGGTTTTCAGAAGCAAGACTGTGGGACTGTTTATGATTTGCCCGCAGTGCTGTTTTCACAGCACACCTTCAGAGGGCGCATTTAATCCACAACCCGACACTGAGGCCCTGCCAGTTAAATGTCGGGGCTTTTCATCAATTTGATTCTCATCAACGGTAGCTTGGATTTCACTTCACAAATTATAAAATCAACGTTAACGTTACCTGCTTCAATTTCAAGTTGTGGATCAGTGAACTACAGAATTCACACGTTTGAGGGTTTTTTTTACAGTCTGCCAGCTATTAAAAATCCAAAACCCTGTCTTCATCCCACGTGAGTGAATACAACACGTTAAGTTAGCAAGCTAACATTAGCCAGCTTGCTAACGTGCCAACATTGACAGCCAAACACGAGCAGTTGTTCAAGTTACAGGATTGTTCAGGCAAAAAGACAGTATCATACCTTACAGTCGTTGCGTACAAACATCGCTCCATGTCCAGGGTACACTGGCCCCGAGCAGAAATAACACTTTTCGATACGCATTTTCACAGCAGAGGTGCTGCGCTCGACGACTGACAAAAACAAGACCGTCCCTTCTTCTTCTTCGTCCCTGTCAGCTGAAGCTCCTGTTGGAGATGTGCTGCCCCCTGCTGGACTTTCTGATACACTGACGTAAAAGTTCAAAATTATATGTAAAAGTAAAAAATAATGATTTGATTAATTAATTAATTAGATTAACAGTTACATTGGAGTTCACTTTTTCAGAACAGAAATGTTTAATTTAAAAATGAGGGTGTATTTTTTTTGATGCCCGTTGTTCCTCAAATGTAAGTCACTTTGGATAAAAGTGTCTGCCAAATGAGAAAATGTAAATGTTTCACTATTTATTCAAATGATTAACACTTAAGGGTACACAATTTAAATATTTATTTACCCCTACAGAATGTCTCACAGCTTTCTTATTCTCCCTGCTTCCCTTTATCTCATACAGCTCATGTCCATGGCATTATCCCTTTACATGTGACTCTACTGATTATGGAGTCAAATGTAACTCTAAATATTTACACAGTAAATGAGCAGAATACTGTAGATTTCTCTTCAATGTGAAAAGGCTTAAAAAGTGCGAGTAGAAGAGCCTCAGATGAAATCTTTACTTAATTTGCAGAATGTTTTTATCACACAGAAAGCCTGTGAGAAAAGTGACATGACGTGTGAAAAGAAATAGAAATCGTCAAAAGTTCAGTGAATGTAAAACTATATCACTACAGGTGAGACTGTCTCTACTGTTTAGAAAAGAGGGTTGTTTTAATATTAATTGTCTTTAGTAAGATTTTTTTAGTGTTTATGTGTTTTTATTTTTTTTGTTTATGGTATAAAGCATTTTACAGAACAACACATATTTGATTATCTGGCAGATTCATTGTCACCTATTCTCAAAGCCCGTACGATTGTTTATAACCATCTGTACATGTACTAGGTAACTGTATATAGTATACAGTTATTCAAAATATTCCTCATCATCTTAACTTTTCAATAATATTTAAAAGGGAGTTTCATTTGCTCACAAACACACACACACTGATAAACCCAAGGAGACGAAATGTATTTTTCCAAGAACAATTTTATTATCTAGTATTTGTGATCATCTTGAGAGTATCAAAAAAGTCTATTGCAACATTTCAACACTTAAAAAAATTGGTTCTGTTTCTCACTTTGGTTTAAAAGATGTAGTTTGGTATTCAAAAGCAGACACATCAGAAAATCTTAAATAATAACAGTTAGGTCTACACTCTAAATCTACATTTGGCACCTGAGTTAAGTCAGCAAATTTATCCATTGCTTTCAAATTAACCTTTTATATTAATGCATTACATAGACAAACTTTGAACTTAAAACCAGCCTTATTAATTTACTAAAATGTCACATTAAAATTGGGAAATGTTTTTGTTTTCAACATCATTCTAAAAAGACATTCTAAATTAAAATTTACGATGTTACCTATGTATCATTCAGGTGAAATCTCATGGCGATAAAAAAAGACAGCAGAACAGTTTATGACATCTCAAGCTTTTAAAATGTTAATGCCTTTCTAGCAATCGATACCTTTGGAAATCATATCACATTTATATGAAAATGATGTAAAGGAAAACCAAAGAAAATCACTAAATAACAGAGACTTAAAGTTTCTTTGGTTAGGATTATTTGTATTACAAAGATATAAAAATTGATTATGTTGCTCTTCACTCGTAGGGTTTCCATATTGATAGTCAGAATCCTTCATTGTCACACCTGGACAGGAAATATTATGGAGAAAGAAAGAGAATTCTTCCCCATACAGTAATATTGGTGAACAGTAACAGATGATTATCTAGACAAAGAATACATTTTATCATCCATCACTGGCAGGACACACTGGATAGTTGGTCTTGTGTCAATAATTTCCACCTCATAGTACCAAGGATCAACTGAATGAAAAGCCATACCCATCTGAGGAAGAAGACAACTCTTTGGATAATAGCATCGGCATCACCGCTGCGTTTAGCAATGGTCTAGAAGGCAAATGGAACACAAGCCAGGGGGACTTGCGTTAAAGCTTTCACCAGAATAAAGCATCAAGAAAATGTACATTGAGAAAAGCATTCTAACCATTCTAAGGGAAATTTACATCATTGGCAAAAACAATATTTTGGCAATAATAATTCAATAAACATCCACTATATTTTTGGTTGCCTTAGTATATCTATTGTATTATGAAAAACTCTTTGGGTACAATTTTTCCTGTCTTTGGATCTCACCTTCTATATTATGCAAAGCCCTTTCAATACTAAGGCCATGTTAAAGCTTTGAGTTCAGTGCACTGAAAACACCAAATATTTTACGATAAAGCTCAAATAGTTTGACAATATCTAATGCACTTGTTATTTTCACAACATACACCATTCAAAGAGAAACCATGTGAAACAAAAGCTCTTTCAACCGTGAAAATAAAAGGTCAGAGAGTTAAAAAAAAATAAAATAAATGAGGACCTCTAGCTAACAACGCTCCAACAGAGGTCACAAGACACGGCAATTAAATGTTTTCACCTTGTCCCTTGAGTTTGAGATAATACTGCACAATATGTGGTGAAAAGGAGGTAGTAATGTATGTACAATAACAGAGGTAGATAATCAGTCCAAAGGGCTTGACTACACCCTCTGCTCCAGTGGAAAGTAATTAAATATAATGAAAATGTATCACAGTACATTTTTGACATTCTTTGTAACATTCATCATGGGTGAGCTTTGGTTTAGGACAGACAACGCCAAACACTGAGAAACAGGTAGAAAGTAAAAAGAAAAAAAAGGAAATTAAATGTTATAAGAAACATTCATACAAAATCCTGAGGTAGATCTGAAGCAAAAGCACATTTTCTCCATTGCAGCAGCTGGCTTCCTGATCCCTTGTGCCTCAGGAATAAAACGAGGGGCTCAACTCAGGAAGCAAACAAGGTAGAAGTGGCGTGGCTTTGGCAGCTGGACAGCATATCCGGGCCAGGTGATGTCAGGAGCCGACTGCTTGAGACGTGTGCAGGGTTGGGTGAGAGCCTTCCGGGGTACAGCAGAGCCGGGCAGCGTCGGGGCCAGAATGATGGAGAGGATGGCTCAGCATCTCCTCATTTTCCACTTCAAATGACTGCTTCAGCTCAGCGACAGTGGTAACATCGTCCGGCCCAAAAGACACAGGTCTGGAGCCTTGGCTGGTCGAAGGGTTGCTCGACTCGTCGTTGCTTTCTTCGTTGGAGTAGTGTCCAGAGTCTCCCGTCTCTTGGCTGCTCTCGCTGGTGTGAGAGCTCTCCGAGTGAAAAGGTCCATAGATGATCTCGCGGGACGAAGGTGGCAGGGGCGCTGAACCTAAATGCTCCTCATACCTCAGAACAGTTTTGCCAGGCTCGTACAAGCTGGCTCTTCTCTCAAGCTGAAAAGATAAAATTAAAATTAAGATGAAAAAAAGAAAAGCTGACTGAAAAGAAAGCTGACTGGTAAGAATAACGACACTTACATCACTTAGAGCTGGATTCCTGATCTCCCTCTTGATGAGCAGCCACTTCTTGCTTTGATTCTTGCTGCCGACAGGACCGGCACTATTTATGACCACATGAGATCCACCCTGGAACGAATGAGAACATATGTGAGAAATACAGATTTTTTTTATGGTCCCGTGCTCTTTTGAACATTAATGTAACTAAATTCTACTCCTGAAACTAGCAGTCATCAGAAGATCATTCGCCCTGTTTTGTTTGTCTCACCTTGGCATCCAGAAAGTGATCACTTATCATGGGTATAAGGACCTCAACATTCTCTGTATGGTGTTCATTGGGCAGGGACAACCCGGCATGTGGACCTTCAGCAGCTCCCACAGCAATGGCTTTGTGACTGGAGGATTTTCTATTAGTCATACAAAGATAATAATGTAAACACGTGTCAGAAACAAACACATTGTATATCTTTTATAATATAACTTTCAAATGCCTTTCATTATTTCAAATGGTTATAATCAGTACCTTGGTCTGCCCTTGCTGATGAGGATTAAGGCACACATAACAATACAGGCCAAGGCGATGCTCACACCAACAATAATCCCCGTCATAGACCTCTGGTCTATGTGGTAGAGACCATCAGAGAACACTGGAAGATAAACGATCCAGTGTGTCAGATGGGAAATAATTACATATTAGCTACAACTATTTAAAATACAGAGCGAAAACACTGAATGAAAACCTGAGTTAATACTCTCACACACCTAGAAACTGCTGTTTAACAAACCTTCACGTGAATCTATTGTTGTTTGCAAGAAAATGCTATAATAAATATTGCTGACTTACGCCTCCTAGTGGCTTGAGAGAAACCTCCATTCACCCTCCATAGACCTTTTTTACTAATGATTATAAATCAATACTCAACACTCTCACTCAACAACAAAGTGTCACCTCACTGTAAAAATGCAATTTTGTCAACACAAAAGACACACACTTAATAAAGCTGAATTCAAATTACACAACCCTAAAATTACAATAAAGCCTGAAATTTGAAAGGACAATTCAAGCTAAGCTAAGAACACTAACACTAGAGTATAGCTTTACTTTCATATAATTATAAGCTTATTGTCAACTACTAGCTTCATATAAAAAAAATGTATTAAACCCATCCAGGTGAGACACCTCTATCATGTAGATCATTTGATGCTCACCTGTTGTATCCGGGAAGTTGTCAGAGTGCCTGGGGTTCTTGCTGCGGTGGGTGTTTTCACGCTTCAGTGCCAGCTCCACAATGTTAGAGAAAGGCCCGTCACCGACCTGGTTGGAGGCACAGATTTTCACCAGGTAGACGTTCCCCAGCTCCAGCTTCTCCAGCAGGGCCATTGTATGGCTTCCTGTAAACAGAAGCAGAAACGCACCGCAGGGATTAGAAATACAGAAACCTGATATAGATGCATTTTTAATGTTGCATAAATAACTGTACAAAGCATGTATCATCTTTTAGAGCTCCCTATGACAGCTGCATTCTCAGGTGACGAACAACCCACTTCAACAAGTGATGAGAGAAGGGGCCTATATGGTGGGTGATACAGTTAACATTATCTTATGTTTAAGTAGTATATATGCAAATGAGTAACATTCAACAAAGCAAGATATATTGAAATGTTTCCTGAACAGCACTCCCATACTCACACTATGAGGGATGAAAATTCTAAAAGTATATTTGGTGGTTATTTTATTGTGCTTAATGAAATCTAATCTAATGTTCTGCTATTTACAGTATATATAATTGCAATAAGATTACTATAAATGTTTGTAAGAGGTGGTGCTGGCACACATGTTTCTACCATAATATTTTCTGCATTGACTTTACAGATAACATGATCCAGTGCACTACTCACCCTCCCTCTGCATTACTTGCCAGCGTCCAGCCAACCAGGCTTTCTGGGAAGCGTACAGGATGGTATAGTGTTTAACCACCACATTGGGCTCTGTGGGCTCCCTCCACGACACCAGGGCAGTGTCATCCTCGATCAGAGTTACTCGCACTCCTGCAGGTGGTTGACTAGGTGCTGTACACAGAGAAATCACATTCATAATACACAACACTTGCTGAGAAATTTACTGAGAAATGTACAATTATATGATTTGAGTGTGCACGGTCGAGCAAATTGTGGGATACACAGAAAGCACCATCAACGTGGCAAAAGATGTTACAGCGATGTCCAATTTATTACCTGCTGGCAGAGTCTGATGGTAAACAACAGGGCTCCAGGGACTCGACATCTGGTCCACATGGAGACGCACAACAAACTCATAGCGAGTGTTTGGTTCCAAATTCTGAACCATCACACTCTGTTTTGCACTGTGGACAAACAACATAATACACAATGAGCCAGAGTTACTAACTGAATAAAATGTGCAACTGTACGGTAAGATTAAATTCCTATATCATCATTACAAACAGCCAATGAGGGCCAAAGGGCCACATCCACACATCTTAAATACTTATGCAACCAGACCAAAAACATATTTTGGAGGCCAGAGGTAAAACAACTCTCAGCTTACATTTGTAGGTAGCGTATAGCCGAGGCATTGTGGGTGCCTACAGGTGTACAACGGACTGTATAGCTAACAGCCTTTCCAGCGGGGAAAGCTGGACGGCTCCAGCGCAGGGACACTGCAGATGAATTGTTGGCCAAGACAGTCACATGATCTGGAGGCGGAGGGGATGCTGCCAGTTGGTCTCTAGCCGCTGAATAAGGCAAACAAAATGTACATTTTTATCACATTTGAGAAAATGTAATATGCTATTTCAAATTGTAAGACTTTAGAAATGAACAACAGAGAAATATACTTACACACACATCCCGGAGTACTAACTGTTTGGTCTGTCTGATAACCATCTCCAGCTTGACTGACTGCTAGAATCTTGACATGATACTTTCTCCTTGGATCTGGAATAAAGATAATCAGTTTTCAGCTATTTCTGCCCATGCTGCTAAAACTAAAAATGCAGGTTTGTCAAACTGACATTACAATAAATGCACAGAGGAGCTTCTTTCAAATGAATAGTCCTATGGGGCCAAGTATTTGGTTAATAATGCCAAAGCCTGACAGATCACCATTATAATACCAAAAGTGAGGGTTAACAATAGAGCAACATCTTTTTTCTTTTTAAAGCAGCCACATCAACAATTAGCTGCAGGAGGGGAGGTTTGTAGGTTATTACTAGCCATCCCTCATACATGGTCAATGCATGGTTCCCTGAGTCACCCCAACCTCTCATTTATCATGTGTTGTCATCTGTAAAGAGCATGAGAAAGATCAACCAGCCCCAAGGCCCTATAAATATGGTGACATGATCAATAAGCTGTATGAAAAATATCACAAACTGATACTGTCTTTCCCTTTTGAAAGCCTATAAATATTGTACAACTATGAAACCCTGTTCACACAAGGTTGTGTTTTAAAACACAATACAAACAAATCACTAAATTTTCGGGTCGGGGTGGTGGGGCTACAGAGGTGAAATGAGGTAAAATGTGATCTTCTTAGAATTGCACACTTAAAAAATATGGGACACAGACTTTACCAAACACTGGCTAAAAGACATCAGAAAGACCATTGTGGTTTGGGGGGTGGGAAGCTTCCATTTAAAATTATACATTACAATTTTATATTTTACCATTGCAATAGCTCCCTAATCAGGACGTTTTAGGGAGTGTTAAAATGTGTTTTATGCCTCTAGTGTGAAAGGTCGGCCTCTGTATTGACCAGGGGCAGCGTTCAGCTGCTAGGATCCTAGGCCCATGGGACTCGGGGGGTTTGACTGGGGTCACCAGGTCAGGCCAAGATAGAACACAAGGAATCTGGGCGCAGGACTGTGGGATAGGAGCTGGGCCCCTTTTGTTCTCTCTTTCATGTGCATCCTACTGCCCTTGTGATATAGCCTTAAACTTGGAGCAATTCAGAAAGAAACATGGCTCCAAAACAGAACTTATATTGAGCTCAGTGGTATGATCAGCAGCGTGTGCAGCGTGTGTCATTATCAATATAGAACCATATCAAAGGCTTTTACATTTTTAGTAATTTATTACTACAAAAGCATTTAAATTAAAAAAGTTACTAACAATCTACATAAATTTCTATTACAAAATTTTGGGTATAAACTGAGTAGGAACCACACTACTTGAAAAATCACATCAAACAAAAGTATATTGTTAACAGTTTTGATTAGACTGGCCCTGGCTCATATTGCATATAGATTGCTGTGGGTTATTTACATAAACAGCACAGATGACCAGTGGGGGCAGGGTCCTAATCCAGGACTGCTGTCTTATGGCTAGAGGTCAGTGGCTTGGTTCAGCTCCAGCCAATTCCAGGGGTCTTTCTTTGTATGCTCCAGTGTCCAGCTAAAAGGGGGGTAGTGGCCACGGTCTTACAGGGCAGGTCTGGCCCTGAACACAACACAATGGCCAGGGGTAATTATGCAAGCTGCGGGATGGGAAACGGTGGTGGGAGGGACATCTGGACCCCGACCTCTAACCCTGGGAGCATGTTTCACACAATACACAGCCAGACTGGAGAGGGCTGCTGGTTAGGCAAGAGGGGTCAGCCCATATTGATCAGGACAGAGGGTGAAAATGCAAATGCACCATCCAACTGCCCACTGAATTAAATTGGAAAATGTAAAAGAAACCCATTTGAGTAAGAACTTATTGGTAAGTCTCTGTTGCCTCTACACCAAATCATAGGTCTAAGTGGTAGAAATGCACTAACATGGTCGAATATGGATAATGATTTTCATCAGCCCCACTATCCCATCATCTCACAACTAGACAACTACGAAAACAAGAGTGTTTCACTCACCAAGGCCACTGATGGTGTAGGTATGGGTCTGTGCCTGCAGCTGGATGATGGGCTGCTCTGGTTGGCCTTCCTCGTGGTAACACAGCCGGTAACCCTGGACAGCCACAGGTCCTGGGGAGGTTTGCCAGTGTGCCACAATGGAGGTGCAGTTAAGCGGCTCAAGTTGAAGAGCAGGGGCTGAAGGCACTAGGAGGCAGAGGCAGCAGGCATGGGATCAATACAAACTCATTTTTAAAATCCTGATGAACACAAAGGAAGACCAAACCTATGAACAACAATAGCAGCACACTGGGTATACAAATCGATGCATGGATAAAAGACCATCATCATAAACACAATGGTTTCTTACCAATGCACATACAAATCTATTGTTCATTCACTAGTATCTGTGTTCAAGACCTTGTCCGCCAATAAAAAAGTATAAGTCTATCGGCTGTGCTGCTCTACATCACCTAAATATATACCTAAACTTCTGAAAACAAGAAATACAGCTTTGTTGGACAAACAGCCTCCCCCAACACACCATACCATGAAAAGGGGCTATTCTTCACCCACATAAATGCCTGAGGCCCTCTCTTTATGACCCATGACTGAGGTCGCTCTAACATCACTGACAGCGAAGGGCAAAGGTTCTGAGTAACCAACACAAAGACTGTGGGACAAGAGCAAACTCTAGCCTTAAGCCGACCACTCTGGAAGAGCTCTAGTGATCCTCCTGGTATTCTAAGAGCAACAAAACCGCCATGTGACAAAAGCAAAAGTATAGCCAGTTACAAGTTTGGAGCAACGTGATTCTATCACTACGTAGAACTCGTGAACTCATTTTTTGCTTCTTACCTTACTGAAGATGCCTGTTTTTGACCCTAATAATAAATTCAATCACACAATCCATGGAAACTTTGTCACAAATTAAATGAACAAAACTGCTCTATACAACCAGGTGATTTTCAGGAAATTTTCAGCCGTCTGCAGGTTTACCTTTGTTGCTAGAGATCTTGGAGGTACGGTGTGAGGTCCATGCGGAAGGCTCACACCAGCCCACACGAGTGGCTGCAGCCATGCGGAGCAGGTAGATAGTGTCAGGCTGCAGGCCCTCCAGCACATATTCAGTGCTGTTCTGAGGTACCTCCACAGAGGTGACAGTGTTGTCCGCAGCTGTACGATAAGATAGTCTGTATGCAGACACCCGACCACGGCTCAACTTGGCGGGCAGCGGCTGCCAGCTCACCTGGATATCTGTAGAGCTGTGGCTGGTCAGACTTAGCTCTGGGGTACGCAAAGGCACTGCGGAAAGACAAGGATATAATTGACTCTGAACAAGTGATGAATTTCTTACAGAATACAAACACGCTGGCAAAAAGCTAAACTGTCATATTCCTATTTATCATTTCCACAAATTTGCTGTAAGTGAGCAGAATATACAAGAAAATCGTGCAACATCATGCCCATCCCCCTGAAGTCCTCAAAATGTGCTCTGTACATACATCACTTGCAAGCATTTTAGCTTAACTACCAGAGTGATTTATTGCAAGGAATGCTGCAAGTCTCAATGCTCTATGCTTACCATCCTCCAGGGTATGCTGACTGACTTGGTCTGACATACGACTGGCTCCCATTGGCATATAAGCCACAACGTAAAAGCTGTAGTTTCGAGCTGGCTCAAGGTCATCGATGATGTAACTGGTCGTGTCGTTACCAATGACAACTTGGTATTCTTCGTTGTTTAGACCTGACATGCAACAGAGTATAAAGAAGAGAAGTAGGTTGGGGTATAGATTCTGATTATCCAAAGAAGGAGTGGCATCTATGAAAGGTTAACAGTCAGTGTTTTGAAAGGCTTGATACTTGCAGTTTCTGAATGTCACTCATATTTTCTATGAACATGTTTAATGCAAGCCACAGCCACATAACTGCTTCCAGGCCTCTTAAATCAAGTCTACTTAAATGTCTAAAACTTTGTTTACTACGAAGGCAGGCTTGACTTCATAGAGTTACATAACTGACATTTTAATGGTTAAAGTTCCTTAACCTACTGGTTTGCAAGACTGTGGGGCTTTTCAAAATCTACACTGTCCCTTTAACTGCAACCAGAATGAGCTGGGGAGTGGACAATAGGCAGGGTAAGCCTGTTGTTATTTCAGTGAAGTTGCCATTCTGGGTTCTCCTTGACCTCTGCTCTGTGCAGTAACAACAGATGGCCTTCGCCATGGAAAGTTGATCAAATGTGAGAGGGTGAAATAGCTTATTGTGGTTGCTTGTTGTCATTTTCCATCTTTTCACACCTGCATCCCTCTCAGTTCTCAACAGACCCTTTTAAGCTCATATGAAAAACATAACAAAATGGTTCTTCGTTTTGGTCTTACCTTCAGCCTTCATATAATGTATGGAGTAGGCAATGACTTTGTCTGCATTGTAGAGGGGTCTCTCCCAGGCCAGCAAGATAGCAGAGCTTGAGATGGTCTCAGCATGGATATTTCTTGGTGCACTGGGCCTGTCCTCGGACATGACAACAATAAGGCGAGCCAAAGACAGCACAGAACCCTGTTCACTCTCTGCCATGCACTGATAGATGGCATCATCCTCAGGGATGATCTGGGTAATCACCAATTTACTGTGAAACAACAAAGAAAATATTAACTGGCGCTAACCAGACTCAATACTGTTAGATTAAGGCAGTACCTATATATGGTTGTTTGATTGTGACCACTACTCCTGTTGTGCAATACCTGTTGTACATCTTAATCCTTCCATTTAAGTGAACCTCTTCACCATTCTTTAGCCAGCTGATGCGTGGCGGGGGAACTCCCTCTGCTTGGCACATAAACCGGGCAGTGCCTGCTCTTGGACGGGTCTGGCTTTCAGGCCTCTCGACAATGGATGGAGGCACTGAAACAGAGGTGTAAGAGAAAATTGATTAAAACACCGTCTATTGCTTACTATTTAATAACCTACAAAACAACACTGACTTATTCTCTGAATATAAAAATGAGCTCACACGCTATTGTTGCGTTAAGGCAAATGGAATATAAGAAGCAGACAGGAGATGTGGTCTAAGAACCAATGCAGTCTAACTAAGAGTTTACTGTACCTTGAACTGTGAGGTTGGCTGCAGCAATAGTGTAGTTGCGGGTTCCCGGGGTGGTGGCCCTGCAGAGGTAGACCCCACTGTGCTTGGAATTGACATCAGTAATGACCAGATTGCCATTGCCCAGCACTTTGGCGTTGTACACATCAATGGGTTTACTGTCAGCACGGCTCCAGGAGATGATGGGGCAGGGATTGCCTGTGGCCACACACTCCAGCACCACAGTTTGGTGAAGGGAAACTGTGACGTTCTGAGGTCCAGCAATGATTCTGGGCCTCTGACGTGGTTTAGGGCCCGCACCTTAACAAGAAAAGGAAAAAATTAAAAAAAATAATTTAAAGTTCCCTATATAATATGATGGTTTAATGTTTAATGCTCTGTACCTTGGTTGACTGCCAATGTGGCTTCTCTACTCTTCAAACGGCTACCGATGTTAGTTGCCACACATCGATACCGTCCAGCATCTTCCAGTTGTACATTGTGGATATGAAGGATTCCGTTGGGCAAAACAGTTATTCTAGGAACATACAAAGGCAACATTAGGATCAAACTAGAAGGGTATATTTGAACGGCAACAAAATTTAGGAGCTGCTTCTAGGTTACAAATACATGTTAAACACAAGTGGATTACATAAACACTGTATGATGGTGTCTAAAAGGACTCAGAGAATCTATGTAGGCACCTGTCTGTCTGTAGGGGCAATGTGCTTTGGTTGAGCTCCCAGGTGATGGTGGCAGGAGGGCTGGAGGTGACCGCACAGGAGAATCGCGCCACAGAGCCCTCAGTCAGCACCACTGGCACAGGATGCAACACAAACTCTGAGATACCTGTGGAGAAAATAAATGATCAATGAAGGCTGGAAGTATCAGCAGTAGAACATTTCAACTAAAAGCCACCATATTAACTTATTATGAAATCAATTGGTTTTATGTATGATTTGTTTTAGTACTGGGCTTACATTTTCTTTCACTTTTGGTAGATAGATTATATGATGCATAGATTATGCATGCAAAGCCCTGACTTTGATAGATGTTAATTGATTATATGAAAGGAATGGATTTTTGTGAGACACCATAATCTTGCTTTTGAGCAGATGAGCCATACTGACCAGCTGGTCCAATCAATGGATCAATTGAAGAATGACACTGAATGATGAATTATTATGGGCAATTCCCTTCGCATAAGAAGGATTTCAAGCAATTACAAGGAACAGAAATCAGGATCGACATGCTATATATAGGTAATGTGCCATTTTGCCAGTTTTAGGTTGCACAAATCTAATAACTATGCATATGTAAATGCTAAACTTAGATCCAGCTATGTAGACACTGATTAAATATAAACATACTTGCTTTAAAATGACTAAAACAACTGTTCACAATTTGCTCTCATTTGATTTATCTACATTCAAAGGTCCTTCAATAATCACCACAAATAAGCAACACCCAATCTGTATTCATCTCCAGGATTCGCTGTAAGATTTGTAATGACTTTAATTGATTAATGTGATAATTCTCTCCCTCCCTCTTACTCACAGGAAGGAAGTCAATCTCATATTAAACACAATCAATACCCTATTCTCCCACTGAAACAACACATTTAAGGGCTGTCCTTTAATTAAAGTCAATCTCATCAATATTACACAGATACACCTGTAGCCCTGCTTATATGAAGCACATTAGGGGGTTAGCTTAAACCAGGACCTTTATGGTTTGTTTGTGAATTATTCCTCTGAAATGACAGTAGGATTTGGTTTAGGTTTCGTTAATGACTAGATCCCATGCTAAAATACATTTACAATTATATATTTACAATTATCTTCCAGTAGTCAGTATTATCATGAAGTCGGGAATGATCCATCTAATCTGTCTCCTCATTGATGAGGATCAAAAAAGGGCCTTGGCACCTGGTAAGAAGGTGAAAACAATATGTTGTTTACACTCCACTGAGAGAAAACAGACCGTCTTCACTCTCACTGGGATCAGTGATGTAGATGGTGGGTGTGGTCTGCACAGACTGATCTGCTAATATGGTCACCTCTGTTGTACAGAACAAATCAATGTCTAGGTCAAACAGCACAAAGGTTTCTTTAAAGAGGTCAAAGTTCGCTTCAACCCCCTGTCCATTCAATTTTAGCCCAAACTGGGAACCAGATCGAAGTCTTTTTACCATTAGTCTACAAAAGAGAACCTTTTGAGTCTTATGTTGTTTATATCCTATATCAAATGCTACAGTAGTAATAAATTATAATAGTAAAGCACGTATGTACTTGTTTTGCGAACAATGTGAGAAATATGAGATATCTGACACCTCTGTAAATCCAAGAGGTGTTAAAACTGGCTATGCAGCAGTCTTAGAACTACAAGGAAAATACTTCCTGAATGTAATGTTTTGAAAGGATCAACATTATTTAGTGGTATATCAGGCCCACTCATTCACATGACAAACTGGCCTTTCTTTAACAAAAGCGCTCTGCTTGACAGGGCAACAGAGGGACTGATCCAGTGAAAGGGACTGTAGGCTAGGGGGAGAGAACAGCAGGGCAGCCCAGCGAGAGCAGGCCAGTGACATCACAAAGCCTTTCCTTGCTGACCCCTGACCCCCAGGAGCTCTGGACAGAAGGGGAGCACAGAGGAGGCCCATCCTCCACTCCCCGCCTACATCTGACCAAAAAACTTTAACCCTTTCACTGACAAAGGCTGGACGCCAGACTCAAACTTGACTTTTGAGGGGTTTTATGTGGTCATCTTTTAGAAAACTGATTTTTTTTCTAGTCCTTTAATAGATTGACAACTATCACAACAACATTGTCAGTGCAGAGTTGGTGTGTTTCTAAACCTATAAGATTTGTTTTCCTGAATGTATTTCTATATTTATAAATTGCTTCCTGGGTGATAGTTGTATCTAGTTCTTTGTAGTTTTGTACTATTAAGTATTAGCACATATTGCTCAAAACATTTTATACACCGTGTCAGTGTCAGTGTCAAAATCAATATATTTCTGAAGGCCATGCTAGTTTCCATGACACCACTCATGGAATATCCCTTCTAAGACCTGTGAGAAGTGTCCATGGGAGACCAGGCCCATTGAATAGACACAGCTGTCCTGTCCACTGATATGTGGACAAACAAATGCCCTGAAAACCTAGCCTTTTCTTCTGGGGAGGTCAGGGTTACTCCAAACAAAGGCTAAAAGGCAAATGGCCTTTCAGAGATTCCTCTGTGTAGCAGACCATTCAGCAATTACACAGATTCACAGTCTGCAGTGAAAATGCAATGCCACTAACATCAGATGGGAGAAAAAGGCTAATTTCTAACTTTTTGTCAATGTTTCCTGAGTACTTCTCCTAAAAACATGGAAATCCAGACTTTAGAGGTTTTTCCTCAGTAAAAGGAAAAAAAGAGTGGGGTAGGATACATCTGCTTCCCATCTCCCGGTTAATAACCCATGAACTTGGCATTCTGATGCCTGCACGTTGACAGCACAAAAAGTATATCACTATATATCACACATTTAACCCATCTTCATCTTGGTCCCATGTCAACCCCAGAGAATTCCTTACACTCTGAGCTCCATACTTACTTGCGATAGTCAGACGTGATCTTTGGCTTAGGATAGCTCCATATTTGTTCTGGGACAGGCACTGGTAGAATCCTTCATCAGATTCCTCCTTGGTATGCTTTATTTTTGGTATGTACAAGGATCCGTTGGGCAGAAACTGTATGTGCTCACTTTCTGCCAACCGAACTCCATTCTTTAGCCACTTGATGGTGACTGGAGGCTGCCCATGAGCCTGACAGTCTAAGACAGCAGGGTCCTTTGGTAGTAGAGTAACATCACTGGGCTCTGTGATGAAGGACAACTCGCTGAAACATAAAACACCTGGAAGAAAAGAATGGGACCATCAGTAAAGACTTGATTATGTTTCTCAGTAATGCAAGACTACAGCTGCACAACAATAACTATGATGTGTGGCCTAATAGACCACATATCATGTACTACAGGAATATTATAAGAAAACTACATTGCTATTACAGGAAACCATAAAAAAAGCCCTTATAGAATGATGTTGTTTACAAACATTAATTTATTAGTACCGTATTAACACACACACACACGCACACACACACACACACATTAAAGGTCTGTCCTCTCACAAATGTTAAAATATCACAGCTGTATTAAGATGGTTACCATGCGTTGGTGTATAATGTGCTACCCTGATAAAAAAAAAAACATTTATCTTTCAGAAATAACGTTAATGGTGTTTCATTATTTTCTGCCACAAATATCAGACATGAACGTAGTCTCTGAAACAACGTAACAGTTAACTGACATTGATGACACTGTGTGAGAAACAGGACTAAAAATATACAGATAACGTTGAACAACCTGTCTTGATAGCTCCACTTAAATTAGTCGACGTGTTTCACAAAACAACGTTGTCTTTTAACAAATTAGTTAAACATCTGTTTCAGAGAGAAGCTAACGTTACTGGCAGTTAACGCGAACGTTAACGTTACCTGCATTTAACAGTCCGTGCGCGGACAGCAAATAATGTGTTAATAACGATATAAAATCTGTAACGTTAACAAAAACAGGACACTTACTTGATAAAGGAAGAAACAAAACAAAAAGCAGCCAGTGCTGGTGGACTTTCATCTTAAACTTCGCCATTTATCCGGATAGCTGTGACATTTTCACCCCACCGCGAGCCGCCGCTCTCCTGCGTGCCGTCCGTGTGGTATATCCCCAAAATCACTTCTGCCAGCAGCGGAGGACCAACGGCTCTACAGGGGTGTCCCCCGACCCACACCCCTCCCTATCACACATGCGCAGACCGCACATGCCAGGAGCAAGCGCTGGTGAGTGTCTCAAACTGAGGTCCAGGGCCCCAGGGGCTCCCAGGAGAAACTGTCACAAAATGCAGAACTGGAAAACTTCATAGCAATTTCATTCATTGCACACCTCACCTACAGGATAAGGTTACAAGGTTAAAAGGTTGTTTATTTGCCATTGTACAACACAATGTTGTATAACAAAATAAAAGTACATACACACACACTTTGCAGATAATTAAATGTGTATTAAAATATGGTAACATTAAAATAAATAAAATACAATAAAAACATAGGCTATATACAGTTATTTATATACAAAGGGTGTATGCATACACGTATACACCCAGAACATTCTGCAGTATAATTTTTGAATTTGTGTCTGGGGAGAAAGTAAACTGCAGCAACAAGATGATAATATGGTTTCATCTTCACATAAAAAAGTCTGACACTTGGGAAACAGTGTCCATCTTGACTGTGTTTGACATGATGATTTGAAACTGGCAGCAACGGTTTTCTCAGAAGAGGTTCACATGTATAAGACCCAAATGGGGTCGGTGTGTCCTGCTAATGTATATTTATTTTTAACATTTGACTTAAACAACTAGGGATTTTAGCAAGTGCAGAGGACAGAACTCTTTTAACATTGCACTTTAACACAATCTGTAGTTTCTCCCTCTGGCATCCTTGAGTTTTGCGCTTTAGCCCCTTACAAATACTTTGAATAACAGCCTACTGCATGTGTCTGTGTAGGTGTTAAATGCATTGTGTGACTGGATTGTTTTGTTGTGATGTTGCATACATGTAATTAGTTCTAAGGTCTTTCTCATAAAACATATCTAGATCTAAATGAGACTTCCTGAATCATGGCAAAGGTCTTGACACCGGTCCCGGTTCTGCTTAACTGTACCTAAAAGTTGCTCGACATCTGATCTTTCACGCGCTTGCAATTTATTTACCTATAATATTCTGTTTCTCTGTGTTGTTATTTCACTACTGCTTTTGTATATAAAATATTTAATGTGTGTCTGCCTGTTCTGGAAGTGGGATCTCTCCTCTGTTGCTCTTTTTTCCCTTTGGTTTCTCCATTTTTTCCTGTTAAAGTGTTTTAGGGGAGTTTTTCCTTATCCAAATAGAGGGTCTAAGGATGCAAGAGGAGGTATGTTTTATAGTTTGATAAGTCCTCGGAGACAAATTAGTGATTTTTAGTTTTTTTTTAATAACAATGAGTAGACTTACTTGAGAGTAGTTTTTCAAACAGTTTACACGCTAAAGCTGAAATGCTCATACATGTCAAGCTCTGATCAGGTCTACAGACCCTTCAAACTACAAACTTAGTAATCAGCTACTGATTTTACCATGTAGTAACCCAATAAGATCTTCCTTTCTGTGTATTCAGGACAACAAAATAAGATGAAAATAGTGAATTATCAGTTACCAAAGGCCACTGATAATAAGGTCACAGTAAACGGCATCTGCTTCTACCACAGAACCTTGTAATTCTGAGGAGATATTGATGGCTGCAAGTCAGCTGCCTAATTAATTCAGATATTGATCCAGCGACCGTGTCTTTTGACAATGACCCTCCCATCTCATTCAATAGCAACACAATGGGCTTCAGCTGTGAGATCAGCCATGCTGTATCAGCAAAACACCCGTCCACTGGTACAGGTAAATGCAGTCGTCACCTTCAGACTGGGAAATGTGTTGTGCCTTCCAAAAGCTGTAACTTGTTATTCTCAACAATGTCTATGCAATGATTTTAAGGGATCGCTGCCACAAACATGAATCTCAATACTCAATATCCACATTATCCAATCAAATGAGGAGAGAGTAGTGTAATGATGTATTGATTAGAGCTAACTATTGATTTAATCATTTAAAACCTTATAATTATAATTCAAGACTCAAAACCAACAGTCAGATTAATAGCATCCCATAATGTGTTGACTCAATAGATTAGATTTTCAAATTATTTTATTAATGATTTTATATTCAGGAGAAACACATGCATCTAATATTATGTTCTTGATTGGTAAACACACTTAGCCTATGTTGTATTTGATTGGTAATAAATGGTTTTTAACTAGTTGTACTGTGTTCAGTCATGTAACAGCTGGCACACATGAAAACAAATGCTGATATTTTATTTCTCTGGACACAAAAAACGTCATAAAACTTCAACTGGTGATTTTAATTGTGGAAAGGATGGCAAGATGTCAGTGCCTAAAATAAACAAATGAGTGAGTGAATAATCTGTATTGCTGCTTCACTTTATCTATAGTTTTACATTCTTTGGCTGCTGATATGTTGTATACAAACAGGAACCATAATCCTGTATTGCTTGTGAAATCTGTCGACTCACGTTGCAAAATGTTGTGGTGTGGAGGCCGAGGTTACCGCTGGGCTCCACAAGGCTTAAGGTTAGGCCATGATCAATACGGTTAAGGTCATTAGCATGTTATGAATAACAGGAGGCCCTGGGAAAGCAGAGCAGCGGACCAACGAACTGGGCTCCAATTGGCTGGAGCTTGTCTCTAGTAGAGGCCACCCCCACACTGACCTTAGAGGTCACTTGAAGAGCTAATGACCTCTAACCTTAAGCCAAGAGCGTGATGGAAAGGATTTGCATAGAGCTGACTGCTAAAATATTAAAATGTTTGGTGCTGTGACCAAATACAAATAAACATCAGTATTTAGCATAATGTTTGGAAAAATCTATACCCTCATGTCATAAACTGAGGATAGTCCACTTTTGTACTGGAAATAGAACCTATAGAGGTTTCTTTTCTAAAAGTTTGCAAGTGACTACTGGCAATGACACCTAATGTAGAAATAGTTCTGCTAATAAATCAATCAACTCAACTATTAATGCCTAAAATTACACCAATATTTTTAAACTACAAGGACTACTTAGTCCTGTACAGTTACTTTCTTTCATGCTTGGAAGCATATTTTTATTTACTGCAATAAAATACAAAATTACCAGCACATAAACACACAAGAACATTCTTTAAAAAAGTTTATTGGCTTTTAAAACCACTTTAAAAATCTCACCAGTGAGTACTTTCCATTGAAAAAAGAAACAACGCGTTTGCAATATTAACAAGCTACTGTACATTAAGCAGTACACCAGACAACACCACAGAGGAGGGTTTTTTTTTACTGGTAGAAATGGACAAGATAGTCAAACAGAGTTGGTTCTGGGTCAGTCAAAGGTAAAGAATCAGAGTCACTGCTTGATGGAGCTCCTGTACTCATAAAGAGGTGCATTTCCTTCATTCAAATTCAAATATCAGTGCCTTATTGTTAAAGAAAAAAACAAGAGAAAATGTTAAATTTCTTCAAAAATGCATTTTGCAAAACAAGAATATGTAAAATTGACAGAAAACAGTCATTAACATAGAACAACATTAACTTAGTAAACAGCACACAACAAAAGTAATGTAACTTATGAAACTAGCACTGCCAGTCTGGTTAACAGAACCTGCCCAAATCACAGAAGACAGTGGTTACCAAGAATACAAAGTACAACAGAAGTCATCACACATGCGTGCGTACAATCATTTATCAACATAATGAGCATGTAGGTTTTAAAAGGTTATTTAACTTTTTTCCCTCAATGCTTTATATTCTCATGTATGAGAATGAGTAAGAAATGTGTATCTCACTGAGATTAATGCACATTTTGCTACAAGACAATTAGTCATTTTCTGACAGATAGTTAATTTCCCTACTCATCTTTGTCATAAAAAATATTTTTTTTCTTTTTTTTGTGGGCATCCATCATTACATTTGTCCATAAAGATATGGCAAAGCCATGTGTCATAAAAATTTAGTGCAATAATGTGAACCTCCAAAGTTTGTTGAAACATGAGTAATCGTTTTTTTCCAGTGTCTGCTGAAAGGCTTTGAGCACAATGTCTGTCACAGAGATGTTTGCAACCAGCTAACAGTATCACAACTTTTTTTCTCAATATACCATGCTATTGATCCTGCTCAAAGCACACATCACTTCTGCAACCGCAGAGACCTATTATCTTTGAATAGAAAAAAAGTAAAATAAAATCAGCAAGCGAGACCAGACAGCATTACTTTTACGACACACTGAGCCAGAAATGTAACACACAACATAGAGCATCTTGCCGACTATAGATCTGTTAAGCTTTTTTTTCTTTTAAATGGCACATACTTAGCTAGAATAATGGCCATAATATAGTGTCTTGATACATCAAATCTCTATGTATCTATTCTATTTACAGATGGAGCTTAAACAAGACTTATACAACATTGACAATAGCCAAAATCTCAAGCAAGCATCCTACTGTATCACAAAGCCTACCTGGCTAGCAGTGATGGTTTCAACATGCTTTCAGGTCCATGGTTACCTTTAAAACATAGGACAGTGACCATTTCACAAATTTACATACTGTACATAAGATTTATGCAACTTAATCCTTTTCCTCAAACGCAATAACACGTTATATCTCCGAGGCTGCCCGTTTCCCGTTGTTGTTAATGTGTATAAGGAGTGTCTCTATGTGTAATAATCTCTTATGTTATTCAAACAGATCATCTTTGGTATGGAAATAAGGCTGGATTCTCCGCGAACATAATAATTTCATTACCTCTTGATCTCAAGATGACATCAAAACATACATGTCAACCTCTAGCCTTCTATGTAACTAAGCCTTCTCCATACCATTGATATTCTTATCCAAGCTGGGAGTATAGCATGCCAAAAAAAATCTCATGACTGAAAGTGTGCCTGCCATGGTTTTCATGAAATGACAGCATATTGAATTCCTCTAAATCCATTGCTGATAAGGACACACACAGTGTAGTTGTTAGCCTATACTATACACATCTATATCGTAACACAGCAAAATAAAAACAATAAGAAATAGTACTGAAAATATCAGAGTAACAGCTGCCTTGATATGACGAAGCTCTGGATGGTTCAGAAGATTCTTAACATTATACTATATACAGTCTCTCTAAAGATGGCATAAGGCCTTGGACTTTGGGAATAAGGCAGCCAGTTGTTAATTCCTTTCAATGTATAGTCCACAAAGTGGCCTGAATTCCCATCTTCTCCCCACTGATTCATCTACTCCCTTTATAAGATATTAAACAGTACAAGAAGTATAGGCTTTGAGAAAATTTCACTGTTGGACAATGCTCAGATGTGAATCAGTTTCCACTGATTTGGTTTATGATAAAGTATAAAGATTATGTCATAAATTCAGCACCTGGTAGCATAAGATGCTACCCTTTTTAATATTCAGATATGGCAGGCAGATGTACTACAACTATTATGTGCATATACTAAAATCCCAATATCGTCTCCATTTGGTTGAACTTGAATTGCACACTGAAACAGTATACAACCGTATACGTTTTTTGGTCTTTTGTGCCAAATTTCCTAGCCATCTCACTTTCAATAAAGGTGGGGAATGCGATTCTGGGGAAATTCAATACCATGACAACTACCATGATATAGGGTGAACAACAACACAGCAAGTAATGTAACTAATATTGGCTAAGTTGTGGGTTAGCAAACAGCTGCTGCAAAGCTGACAATAAGAGAGGACGAGATGTTCCCAGAGCCAGCACACCAGCTCCAGACAACAATATTCACAACTCTCCTGCTACTATAGCTCACGTCATAACAGCATCTCGTGGCGAACCGGCCACATAAATTATGGGTGGAATGGCTGGAACAGCATTGTGCGGTGGGGTCCGAGCCACTTTGTTTCCCATTTACAGAGCCACGGCTGTGTACAAACCAGATTTTTTTCAGCACACACAAAGGACGGACAGCTAGCGGACCGAGAAGATATATTTGCTGAACTATACATGATGTGTATTGGATTAGAATCACATAACCCACCTTTAAGTGTTTGTTAAATACAAATATTGCATTATTGATTGGTTATAACATGGAAGATTATGTTTCTCTTAATGTTCATCCCATACAAACCTGCTCTTTGCAAGTGCATGCTGCCACCAAGTACTCACACTTTTTAACTTGTAATGCTTACATTTCTAATTTTAGATGGGGGAGAAAAGTGGTTAAGTACTGAAACTCCGGGTGACAAATGGAAAAGGAGAGAAGTAACTAAAGGTCAGTAGGAGAGATTTTCTGGTAAGCCTGGCACTTTTAACAGAACGAATGGCAAAGTCCAGACAAATCCCAACAAACTATAGTTTAAAAACAGATATACTACATACGCACCAAACAAACAACAAAGAACAGAAATCATACAGAATAAAAGATAACATTAGCCCAGCATCTCTACTGTAGTAGGCTGGTCTTTGCTTTCTAGCCAGTCAAAACCAGAGTTCACAGTATCACTGCATATCTGCTGAAACAGCGGGTCGTTCTTCAGTTCTTCCAGTGTTGAGTCTTCATATTGTTCCTGTTGTTGATTAGGATCAAACAGCAGGTTGGTGTCCAACGTGTTAAGGTCAGTGATGCTACTGGACAGATCTGAGGTCAGTCTGATGTCATTTGAGAAGTCAGACGCCACGGCATTGAGCTCCGAAGCTACCTGACCCACCAACTGGGAACTGGGGTTGAGGCCATCATCCCCCAACAAGTCCTTGACAGTGTTGTTGAAATCCAGCTGTTGTTGCTCATCCTCCACCTCCTGCTGCTGTGTGCTCTGGAGGAGCAGCTGCGGTTGTGTCTGCACAGGATTCTCCTGGAGCTGCTGCTGCTGCTGGTCTTGCTCACCAGGACCCGCTTGTGCTTGGCTGTCCCCAGTGGAGAAGCTCACCTGTTCTCCACTGCCAGTGGTGAGGTAGCCATGCTGCTGGAGCTCAAAGGCAGCAGGGCTGGAGCTAACAGGCAGCTGGGTCTGGTGAGTAGTTCCTCCAGCAAAGCCAGGAGTGGTCTCCAGGATCTGTGTGAGGTTCATACGGGCCGTGTAGTTAGAGGGGAGGTTGTTTATGCCTAGGCCACGGACAGAATCATCCCCATCAGCTTCCATCTTGCTAAGAAGAACATTGGTGATTTTGGCGGCGTTACTCTGACCCTGCACAGGCAGCATCTCACTCTGCATCATGATATTCAGAGGTACAGATTGGCTACGCTGGACCATACTGTGGACAGAGCTGACCGTCTGGCTGTTGGACAGGATGTTGAGCACCTCAGAGGTGAGGGGGGAGTTAAAGGGTGAAACAACAGCTCGGGTGGTGGTGGTATTTGTGGTGGTTGTTGGAGGGCCAGTGTTACCGCTGAAGTTTCTCTGGCGCACTGCAGGGCTAACACTGCGGCAACGGAAAGTACTGGACACAGATGAGGTTGATGCCTTGTTGTCCAATGGTGCAGGCACAGCAAAACTCTCCTGTTTAGTGGGAGTAGTTACACCTGTTACCAGCTGCTGCTGCTGCTGTTGTTGTTGCTGCTGCTGTTGCTGCACTGGGGAAATGGGGGTCAAACGCCCAAAGTGAGTAGAATCCTGTCTCGACTGAGCCTGAAATGACTGACCGGGAATTGCAAAGGCATGTGGCTTACGAAACTGGTCATCTACCAGGTCTTGGTAGCTGGGCAGAATGCCAATGCTATGGTTGGACAAAGGACCTGCAGAGTTGCTGTTGTAGCGGTTGTTGATCCACTCAAGTTTGGCTTTATCAGGGTGTGTTGCCATTGGCCTCTGCATGGGCTTCACAGGGCTGCTGGAGACAATGCTGGCATCATGATAACCTGTGATGCTTGAGTTTATAGGAGTGAATGCAAAAGGGTTCCTGCACTCCACCGGGCTTGGGGGGACGCTGCTGCTGCAATTGGACAAGGGTGTGCTGATGGGGGTGTGGCGACCCATGGTTCCTTCCACAGGGGTGATAGGAGCCATGCGAGAGCAGGGGCTCTCTCTCGTCAAGCTGTGCCCAAGCGTCATTTCAGAAGTGGGGGTGGGTGTCGGGGTTGGAGTGGGTGTTGGAGTGGGAGTTTGGACAGGAGTGGTACTGCTGTGGGCAGAGTGATAGAAGGTAGTGCCAGCCTGGTGAGCATTTAGGATAGAGCCTTGATTGCTGGCTGACTGGCCTTGTAAAGACACGTCAACACAGCTATTGAATAGACCCTTCAGCTTCATCTGCTCCTCCATTTGGACTAGCTCCTCAACGATACTGTCCTGGGTCATGTCATCATCATTGAACGGGAAGTAGTCCATGTTGGGCTGAGAACCTGCAAAGTCAACCATCTCCTGCGTGAGGGTGAGCTGGCCTGAGCCCTCGGGGGGTTGAGCTATAATCGAAAGTTGGTCTGTAGGGGCTTGTTTGTGATCTGCTGGTATCTGCTGAGCAAACGCCTGCTTCCGAATCTCATCAAGCTGTCCCTCCTCCCATATTGTGCTCTTTAAGTCACTCATCACAGAGGCTTCGTGTGCTCCTGAGTTGGCTGGTATGATCTGCTGTAGCAACGCCTGATCAGACGTGTTGTTTCCAGCTGCTCCAGTGCTGGTATCAGTGCTGAGTGAATGGTCTTCTCGTTTCACTACCAAGGCCTGGGGTTTGACAACAGTCTGGGAGCCCTCAGTGTGTGTGATGGGCGAGTCAGAGAGTGCAAGGATCTGTGTGGGCCCTATGGAGGTGTGTTTCACAGTCACTTTGCAGGGGGCACTATCAGGTCTGGCAGGGGTTCCCGGTCTGGGGATCCTCTTCACTGCAGCACTGACTCCAGGTTTGGGATTGTCAACTACAGACAGTGGCTGCTGGGAAATAAACACCCTCTTTACTGGAATCACATGGGACTCCCCGCTCGAGCCTGTACGCTTCCTGGGGCTCTTGGCATCTGAGCAGGGATCCTTCAATGTTGGGGTAACAGTGGAGGAGCCATTGGATGACATGTTGGAGTTCTGATTATCAACAGTCAAGTACAAAGTACTGTCATGGCAGTTACTGTTATTGCTGTCCTGAGTCCCAGCTACAGCTACTGATGTGGGAGGGGGTGTGGGGTCACTTTTTATCCTTGCCCCTTTGTCTGGTCCCAGAGAACACTTAACCAGGAAGCTCGGCTCACTGGCAGCCCTGAACTTTGCCACTCTTTCATCTTTGGCCCCAATAGCAGTTTTCTCTGTGTCATTTCCAGCTTCACACAACATTTTGGTGTCAGTGGAGAGGTTTGGGGTGGAGACTGGGACACCGGGTCTGATTGCTGGAGACTGAGGGGCAACCAAGCTCACAACATGTGGCTGCAGGGAATCGTCCGAAGCAGCTATGGTACTCAGACCCGCCGAGGCTGGACGCACAGTTGCACTGCTGCTGCTGGGAGCCAGGGCGATGGCCGTCATCTTCACCACGTTGACTGAGCTGACGTGGGGGGTGGGCATCACAGTTTTTATGGGGCTGTTGGTGATGAGCAGGGTGGGGGGTGAGCGCAGCGTGATGGCACTGGTGGCAGAGGGCTTAGGCAGAATTTGGGCGTACCGTGTACCATGTCGTGCTAGCCGATCACCCACAGGACTAGCAGAGATATTCTGGGGAGTTTTGGGGGACTGTTTAAGAGACTGAGTGACCACTTGGAAGTTCACAGGCAACACTTTCCCCTCTGCTGTCCCTACAGGGCTGGGTGAGGTCATTAACTGCCTGCTTCTCTGTACCTGGGAGAAGAATAGTTAGAATATAAAATTACTTTTAGGGACATTAACAATAACATATCCAAGCGTAATAAGTGGGAAAAATTCTGCCACATACCGTGACTGGGCTTGGGACAGCTGCTACTACGATGCCTATGGTGGGCTGAGGGGAGAGCAGAGCAGGGCTGCCACAAGGGATGGTGGGGCCGGGGGTACTGGCCTCTGTTCTCTTGATCTGGGACTCACTGGGGAGGGGTGAGTGGAGCTTCTGCTCCTGCTGCTTCTTCTGGATCTTGCGCTGCAGTTGCTGCTTTGCATCAACAGAGGGAGAGGGCAGGGTCTTCACTTGGGGCTGGAAAGAGTTTGCCTCAGCTGTGGGCACAAACGCAGAGGCTGGGGTTGGTGTCTTCATTCCTGTCGAGAGAAGAAAAAACCCCATAGAATTATAAATAGTAAGGACACAGTATCAGTAAGAGCAAATACATTCAAACCAGGCGTGGCAAGTAGCAAACAGTAGCATCTAGTATTTCAAACTTGCAGTTTAACATTTAAAACCCTAAAACATATAATTGGAAAACCTTCCTATTACCATTGCTAATCTTAAACCATATTGCCCAGCCTTAATGTCATCATCTAATTTATCAGCAAACCAGTGAACTCTGTACACAAGATGAATTTAATCTTTTTTTATTTAGCGGGAGTAAGGTACGTAATTTTCATTCTTCACTGACTGAGAATTTACAGTTTCCAATAAGACCGCATTCTAAGTGAGCACAAAATGGCAACATGAACTGTTGATTCCTTTTGAGGAAACGTAGAAGAATTGTCCTCACTGTTGAGATTACATTTGGCTACATTTTAATGATGTACTCAGTGTGGTAATACATTTTCTTAGAATACATAATTTATTTCTAGCATCTTTCAAATTCTAGGGAGTGCACAGACAGCAGACCAGTGGAAGAATTTTTCAGTCCCCTGAAATTATTGATAATCAGGTCGAACAACTTGTTTACCATTGTCTATGTTTAATAAAGTTAATATCTTGTCTTATCTCATCTTATCTTATGTTTATTATCCATAACACTAACACAGATAAAAGTACCATGCCAGCAGATCAGCAGAGAGTTTTACCTGTAGGTGTTCCGGTCATAACAGTGAGCGCAGCCATGGACTTAGTACCAATGTAGTGGCTATTGAGCAGGAAGCGGGCCAGGTCCTCCACGTTGTCAAACTGACGACTCAGGACCTTTTGGGCCCACTCACACACCAGTCCACAGGCTGCAGATCTCATTTCATCTTCAGCGCTCGGGGACTGGCCTGTTGACTCCATCAGCTCACACTACAGTCAGACAGAAAAGAGCAGCAGGTGGATGAGCATCAGACCGTTAAACTAGACATTTACTGTATGTTTTTAAAGTGTTTGCAGTGTAACTTACCCCATCACCTGATTTCTGCAGATCCAGGTTGGGTAAGGACGGCATGTGAACAAAAGCTTTCTTCCTTAACCCGCTATAACAGTATGTGAGAAGGAGTTAAGGTGTCTGAAACATAATCACTCTAAATGTGGAAATCTATATAATATGCCAAATTCTGATTTTGTGTCTATTCTATTCCTCTTATCATCTTCTAGGACCAATCAATAAGTTAAATCTGCCAGAAATTAAACTGAGGTAAAGTAATTTTAAGAAACACCTCACAGTCAAATAATAGCTAGCTCTGTGCAAACTCCCACTAATGGTCTGCAATAGTCCTCAGGCAATAGTGGTTTTATTTTTAAGAACTTACCATAGGGCACTGTGTTTGCACACTGACAAAACGCATAAATAAACCAAAGTTGGTTATTTTTGTGGAATCTGTTTTAGTAGTCTTTAGAAACTTAAGATTACTAGAACTTTTGATTATTTTGGAAGGCTGAATTTTTCAGTTGTACATTGTTTATATCGTATACCTCTTCCTGTGCATTATTCATGTTATTAATAATAAAATGAAATAACATTTGCTTTAGTCTTGATGAGAAAAAGTCACAACACTGTGCTGACCAGCTGACTAGGAATTCACACATGGGCAATAAATCACCAGCTCGATTTTTTGGGCTCTTGGACAAATAAAGTTGTTAACAGCAGAACGTTATTTAGCTGAAATTGTCTATCAAGCCATTTGCAAAACAACATTGCTAATAATGTGATTGAATTTCACGAACAACTGGCAAAATAAGCCACGAGTTTTTAAACTTCATTCATAGCTAGAATGTAAAGATTTTGTGCATAATACCTGCCATTTTAGATGATAGTTTAGTATGTTTTCTTCAAATCTTGGCACCCGAATGGTGCCACTACATATCTGCAATTGGCAAACAGCAACGAACAGTTTGAAGACTGTGTGGACAGCATAAAGAGGAGCACAGAAAAATAAAAGCACAGGAAAACAGGAGGAATTAAAGGATATTTGGATTTGCCCCTCATGCCCAGTCGACGTGCCTTCATGTTAGGAAAGACATTCTTCATGATCTTTCCAAAGTCTGCTGCACTCAGTGGGTTGTAGCCGAGATTGTCACAATAGCTCCTGCAAGAGAAGAGAACCCGCCATTAGATTATGTGGTAATACATACTGTAAATTAGTACCCTCTTCGGTTCCCCTTCACCTCCCCTGACCCCTCACACTCACTTGTATTCATCATACACCTCTTGCTTTGGGAGAGAAGTCTCTGGGTGCTCTTCTAGGTGATTCCGAATCCAGTTGAATGCATACATCTGTTGAGTACGGCTTGACGACATGGAACTCTGATCACTGAAATTAGTACATAAAGAAAAATAAATCTGGTGAGGCAGTGTCTTTGACTTGAATGCATCATTTCTTGTTAATACAGAAACTTTAATACCATAATCCAGGAGTGGAGGACCCCCTCTCATTCTCAGTCCAAATGGGCAGAATTGGGGGGTTGGGGTGATGAATAGATATGGGGAAACAAATGAAACACAGACAGCTAGGTATAGCAAGAATCTACATACATCAGTGGTTTGCTTCATAATGATAATCAATCATACACCTGAAATGAATGATAAATTTCGTATGAAGAAAAAAAAAAACCACTAGTGACCAACGACCCCCCCCCCCCCCCCCCCCCCCCCCAAAAAAAAAAAAAAGATGTCACAAAGCAAAAATAAAACTTTAAATTCAACTTATTTTTTAGGAGCTATCAGCCTAAACTGTGTCTGGGTATCAGCAGCCAGTGGACAGTGACTTGAATATTTGACAAGCAACGAGACAAGAGTGCCAATAATGTAATGAGAGCCATAACAAAGCAGCTGCATGTGTGCGCACGAGAGAGAGAGGCAAAAAAAGGATAAAAGAGCAAAGTGAAAAACTTGAGTCAAGTGTGTGTCTGTGACATACCTTTTATCATTGCCACTGCTGGGACCAGAAGGCAACTTCAGGTAGAGGTAGAGTTTTTCGATGTCTGTAAACTTCTCAACATCTTGCTGTAAACATTAAAATATCACAAAGGAAAAATAAAACAAAGTAAACTGCAGTCTGGTAGCCTTAAGCTTTTACATATTCCCCAAACAAAATCTATAAATGTATGCTTCATGACAGTAATTTCAAATAGAGAATGAAGAAAGAAGGCGTCTTTGATCAAAAGACTCAAATCAGGCCTAATTGTTCAGTCTATTCAGGACAAATAGGTAGAAAATGTAGGCTATTTGCTGCAATTTTAAAATACTATACAGGTATGAAAGCTGCACACATCCTCCTCACTACTGATTCCAACCCAACTGCTTTTCAATTGGTTTCTAAGAATGGACTCATCTTACCTCTTCCTTTTCTATTTGCCTCTTTGTTGCTAGGGGAACGAATACTTGAATGAATGAGGTGAGAGCTGTCAGCCAATGAGCAGTAAATGAAACTGCTATTTACTACACTCCATTGCCACAAGCAGAAGAGTGAATTACCTGTCTGAGTTCCCGCTCTGCTTACACTACGGTTGGATTTTCCTGGCATTCGCATGTATACTACTGCTAACCAAGGCAAACTCAGATGTTTGATTGAATATACATAATTTGATTTTCATGTACAAAATCACAGGTCTCAGATGAAAACACTACCCGTATATATATTCCAGGCTCCATTTCAAAACAACAATGAAGCAGACCTAACATTTAAATCCCAGTATCCAAGGATACAATATTTTACCACTTCATGCTGTTTGAATTGTTCCTGCGCTTGATTGATCCACACATTCCTTTTTGAAACTTGCATCCGGGAATAAAGCAGCTTTTTTTAAATTAAGGATGGAGTCTACTTTTTATAACTTTAGGTTTGGGCAATGTGACAATGTATGTTGTTGGACAATTTATATTTGGCAAGACTGTGCCATCCAGTTATACTGTGGTAGCTTTCCCTTTCTCTGGTTGCATTATGGTTATATTGGATTTATAGAATGGATCTTTGAATGTGATGAAGTATTTTGATATGCCAGGTATTTAATTCACTGGATAATCCAAACAGACACAATATTCAATAATTCCCCCAAATGTTGAAATAAAATTACACAAGTTAAAAAGATACAAGATTGTATCCATTTTTATAATAAGGGGTTTAATTAACAAAGGTGTTATACATATTATTAAGAGTCTGTTCTGATACTCACCAATATGCTGTCCACTTTTGATTGTACAGATTTGCTACAGTGAGAAAGAGAGCAAAAGCCAGAAATGTAAATAAATATGACACAGACCTAAATAACACTGATACATACAAGACTTTATTATTATTTCTTTAAATTATTTTTTATTTCCCTATTGCTGTGATATTCATTTATCACCTATCACTGTAATATTTTAAAATATTATTTAAAATATCCTTATTTATGATTTTATGTGCTGAAACATGTACTGCGGCACATGCTGTAAAATGTAATTGAAATCAAGATGTGATACATCTGTTATCTATATCTACTAAGATATAACGCTATACAGTAGCGTCAGTTATAGATTTAATTCAAAAATTATTGAATGTACTTTTAGGCCATCAATCTACACACAATGAACCATAATCCAAAAGCAAAAACAGGTTCAAAAATTCTTTTCAAATAAAAAAAAAATTTCTCTAATTTACATAAGATTACAGAGCCTTTATTCAGAACTTTGTGAAAGCCACGTTGGCAGAAATTACATGCTGTCTTCCTGGAAGACCTTAAATGCAGTCAGGTTGAATGTAGAGCGTCAGTGAACCGCCATCTTCAGGTCTCTCCACAGATGTTTTTTGGGGTTCAAGTCAAAGCTTCAGCTGAGCCATTTAGGGACATTCAGAGACATATCCCAAGCCACTCCAGTGTTGTTTTGGCTGTGTGCTTAAGATTGTTGTCATGCTGAATAGTAATTCATCACCATCGGATGACAAGCATTAGGAAGAGTCCTGGTGTTTCTGTACTTCTTCCACTTCACTATGATGGAGCCTGCTGTGCTCCTGGGAAATGGTTTTGCACCCTCACCCAGACATATGCCTCGACACCAATTGATCGTCGAGGACCACAGACAGCTCCTTGGACTCTGTGGATTCGTTTTTGTTCTGAAAAGCCCTGTGAATTGCGAGATCCTCTAAAATCATCTTCAATCATATGAATTTGCCACAGGAGAACAACAATTAAGCTCATGTTGACTGTTGACTCATTCACTACTCACTATACAGTAGGCCCCTTAATAGTTTATTGTAGAGTGAGTCGTAAATTGAGATTTTGACACTTCATGAGTTATCCTCATTTTGCATCATCAACAGGTGTAGTGTCGCACCGTTATAATTTTTCTGTAAAACGCTCTAGGGGGTTGCTGCAGTAGTGTCCATGCCATTGTTCAATTAGCCTTTGTCCCACCACTTATAACTGATAACTAATGACATTAAAAATGGCTCAGAGCAGTGTGACACTATGCACAATAACAGGACCCCAGAATTGAAGTAGCTAAATGGAATTCAGCCATCATTCATTGTATTATTTACACCTGCTTTTTTAATGGTGACATGATAAAAAGTCTCCTGTAAAAATAATTTTTAAAAAGGCCTACTGTAGTATTTTTAGGGCACTACATAGCTTATACATTTCAAATTCAAAATTAGGACACAAATCATATGGTGGACAGACTATTTGATGTGGTAGGGGCTTAAAGGGGATTTCAGACAAGGCCTTATCAGTGATAATCTGGCGCACCAAGGGATATGTAAATGAGAAATATAATTTTCTGAAATGTTTAATAATTTTGCTCAAAAAACCCCTCTAAAAACATGTTTTCACTTTGTCATTGTGTGTAGATTGACTGCAAAAAGCTAATTTAATTTGAAATTATAACTATAAACTGTCTGAACTCTTCCCAACGCCATCGTACAGCGTGTAATAACAAGTTAGTATGTTAGATAAGGTAAGAAAATCTGAAGTTTTTTAGATTTTAATCACAATGTACTGCCTGGTGATGGCTATTCAAACTGAAATAATTGAGTATTCATAATTTCAAAGCCACGGTAAGAAAGACACATGTAAAACCTAAACCTTTATCTTCTATTATCATCAACAGCATTAAATCAGTGTGACTGTATCAGAGGAGCCGCATGCTTTGACACCTGTCATCCTGAGCATCAGCACCATCGGTGGGTTTGGTGTCATCTATCACATGGCCTCCTATGGCTCGATGCTAATGATTATAGCTACTGCTGCTGTAAGTAACGCGACATTACCGTGTTATTAATGCACAAACAGGTAGCGGGCAGTGTAGCTTCCCTCGCTGCTAAAGCATTTCGGATAAATATGTCCGGTTAGCTAGGGAGCACTCATGTTATTTCCAGCCGCTTTGTGCAGCACACAGCCTCACTGCCAGTCCAGAAGCTAGATATGCTAATTACGAGGCTACGGCTAGCGAAAAGGACAGTGTGGCTGCTTGAGGATCATTTCCATCCTTACCAAATTGAATTCTTTATTTTGAACTGTAACGCGTTTGCCTCGGGCCCCTGGAGTCCTGGCACCAGCGCTGGAAGAGAGCCTAATCCCGAGGCAGGCTTCTGACCAGGTTGTTGTTGATCATCAGCCATCACGGTGGAGGGGTGGTGGGGGAGCTTTAACAAGTAGGCCTCATCCCCGGCTGTGCAATGCACCGGACCCACCGCTGCTGGAGCGGCTCAGTCAGCTAGGACAGCCCGCTGAATCCACCACAGAGCATGGCTACAAACACTGTGATCTGACCCTCGCAAAACACAAAACTAAACAAAAAATACCACCCGGGAATACAAAAGGCATTTCGCAGAGGTCTCTCTCCTCTGCCGCAAATAGCACGCCTGCAGCAGCCAGCAGCAGCTACAGACGAGCTGCCTGCGTTAAGGTACAAGCACGTAGCGCAGACGAGCCCGGAAGTTAAGAGGGAGTTAGCCTTCGACATAAAAGAATGCCATTTGCCATGTTTAGAGGATATGTTCACAGTCTGAAAACAATACTCCCATGTCCAGATGTTTATATATAATTTCTGCTGTTTCCCACTGGCCATTAAAAGATCCCTTCCTAACATGCTTACAACGGAAGTACTCCTAATGGGGGACAAAAACCACAGTCCTCGCTCTATGCAAAAATATATTAAGTTAAATGACTGAATAAATCAAAACAAGTTGGTGTCTTCCACTGTTACAGTCTTTTTAGGACAGAATGCCCTCTTTGTGTTTTATGCAGACAGTGTTTCCCTCAGGATAGTAACACAAGAGGGAATTTCGTGCTGCAGAAGACTCATATTATGAATGTATTTTTGCAGAGAACAAGTACTGTCGATTTTGTACCCCCATCACTCACACTGGGAGCACCTCAGGAATCAGAATCAGAATCAGACTACTTTATTGATCCCCAAGGTTGAAATTCTTTGTTACAGATACTCACAAGGCATACAAGGAATAGAAGTAATAGTAGAAGTCGGTAAAGTAGAGAATATATAAAAATCTGAGAATATAGTAATAAATGATAAATGTGGAAATTTATAGTATTATACAGTATTAACAAAGGTGTAATGATAAATAGTATCATAGAGCAGTATTGTACAGTATTGACAGAAGTGTAATGATAAATAGCAGAAGGGATCTTTTAGGTAGGATTACAGCAAGCAAAAACGTTTTTCATGTACATGTGGGCATGTGAGTATTGTGTTAAGACAGAGTTGATGTTAAACCTATACAGAGTATTTCAGTTTATATTGTTACTTTTTAATAAATCCAATTACGTCAAACTAATTGTCATATAGGGAACCTGGGGCATTTGGTTGGGCAATTTTTCTACATATCAGAGAAAAATATTGGAACTTTTTCTCCTCTATATTTTGTTTAACCGATATAACCTAGATAAACTACTAGTAATTAGAAAATCATCATCAATCAAAAACTATTTAGATAATCACTTAATTGTTTAAGAACATTCTCAATGATTCTATCTCCTCCTTCTTGGTCTTCTATTATATTTAATTGTTTGGTTACCCTGTGGTGGTTGGATTAAAGAAGCAACTACAACATAGACATTTTTTTACAGTTTTCTATAGAACAAACAAACAATTAAGTGAGAATTGTAATAGTAGATTCATTGATAATAACAATAATCATTTGTTGCACTCCCTCTTAGATTTGTACTAACTTGTAAAATATGATGCATCAGATGCATGAGATTCGCTCCTCCTCGACCAGCTACAAGATTAGAATCCTGTTACACATGAATGCATTAATAATAATCTAATATTATATTATCCAATATTGTAATATATAATGATATAATACTGACAGGATCCAGTCTTGCTTCTATAGTTTTAAAGCTCATTGTATTGATAGTACTTGCTGATAATACTTCTGTAAAGACTATTTTCACATAGCATTGCTACTTTTGCACAAGTATATCATCTGGTTTGCTTCTTCTGCCACTGGGTGTGCACATGTGGAATTGTATCTGAACATAGACATCATTAGTGTCAAATTGTGTTGGGATGTGGCAGCTCTGGCAAATCTCAAATACTCTCAATAAAATGTAATTTCTATACAATTCTGTTCTCTCTGTATTTTGTATGCTGCTATAGCTTGCTGTGCTGTGCACCAATGTCATATGTGACTGGAAAAAGACATGAGACAGAGGTTGGTTGGCTGACATTTCAAGCAAACATGATTAATTTCACCAACCTTATGCTCTCGTCAGACTACTGTCCTTTTTCAACCAATACTCCCAGGAAGTAAAGGAACTCCCGGGAACCAAATTCAGAATCTAAATGTTCAAATCATGTCAAACAAGGACTGTTTCAAATCACAGCTGAAGTGATTAGTTGAATAAGTCCATTTAGTTACTTTTTCAAGCAAATATCATAGCATATGTTATCTTATCTTAACCTTTGTTACTGTATCTTGGTCATATATGGTTGTAAACCGAATATCTTTGTTAGTTTGGACAAAGCAACATTTTAATATGTTATCTTGGACATTTTATAGACAAAAGGATTAATCAATAATATCAATATCATATCATGAAAAATAATTCTCATGTTACAATTAGAAACATACTCATTAGTTGCAGCCCTATTTGAAAGTAAATCCTTGCGTTTCATTTTCACTGGTAAGATAAATAAACAGGATAAATAAAAAGGAAAGTGTCCACTGGAGTCACTCTGCTTTACTCCCAACTCCTATAAACTGGAAAATACATAAATACATACATCCCTGTCTCGTTGTTTTCTAAACGTGTGCATGTCATTTTAACAGAGTTTTAATTTTTAAATCCTGACAGGGGTTTCATTGTGTCTCCTGTAACTTGACGCTGGCCTGTGCACTGCAGTTCCGCTGTCAGTCGGCAGGGGTGCTGCTGCAGGAAGCTGGTTGATCAGATAGTGACAATGACGGGTAAACAGCCAGTATGATATCACCTCACCATGTAAACCGGTCATTTACCAGCGCGTGCAATAATCTCGATATCTACCATAATATTTCTATCGAATAATGATTTGATCTGATCCCACTCTCGCTCAAGAAATGCCGAAACACCAAACAGGCTTCATAGCCAGATTGTTCCAAGATTTGTCTTTGCTCATCACACATTTTACTATTTTTTCCTTCAGCTGAAACCTGAGACACAGCTGGCAGGAAAAAATAACCTGAGAGGATGAATTGGATGGAGACTGTCTGTACCAGGTATATAAATATAACGTTCACTTATGTCGCATCACTAAACCTGCTGTAAATTACGCATGTCCAGTTAGTTTGAATATAATTACTATTTTTAACCAGCAAATAATTACTGATGGTCTATATATGCCCTTTATGAAAATATTAATGTGAAAATTCAAAAAGAACTGAGCCACCAGGTCAAGAAAAACAAGACCCAAATAAATTCTTTCATCATTAATTATTTTATGCTGCCATCTGTTGATGGAAACAGGTAATGTTACTCAACTGCTCCGCTGACACCATGGTCATGAAACATAATGCAAGACAGCAATAGACTCAGACACACATGGGAAAGGCATGTATGTGCAAGTATACAGTAACTTGGATGACTTCATACCTCTCAAGATAAGAATAACAGGAACAAGAAGAAGTAGGGCCACTTGGTTTCTGTTTGTTTGCAGGGCTTGACGTTGCTCTGCTCCAGTTTTGTTTGCACGTGTTGATTTAATGTCTCTTAGCACAGTTTGTGACTGCCTTTCTGTTTGTTCTTTGCAGTGACTACACCTTTTTTCAGTACACATAATTTGATAATGTCATGACATGATATGAAGAGTCAGAGTCCCAAGTCAGACATCACGGTATACAGAAAATAGTTGACTACTGGTTGACTACCTTATCTCACTGTTACAGAGCTAAGTGTGTGTGGGTGTGGGAATGTCTCTGCAGGCACTAATGTTTCTCAATATTGTAACCCCCTTTATATTTTGGATAGCTGTCTCAGTTTTTGTGACAGCACCTGTGAAACATTTTGGCCAATATTAATGTTTCACTGACATATCATGATGGCAAAAGCATATGCACTCTTATGCACCAATACATTGTGAATGTATGAATGGTAAAGCTTTACATTTTTGCAGCATCTTCAGTAATTTGATCTTACACAATGTAATGATATAAATAAAAGGACGTATTAAAATGCTTATAATCCAAAAGAGATACACGATGTACTAAAAACTGAGTATTTGCAGATTAACAACCCTGGAATATTTTAGAATGAGGAAAATGTATTGGGTCCCCCAATGATTAGTTATTTCTTTGAAACCTGTGTTGGAAAATGTATCCATTGTATTTGTAATTTGTTTTCTGGAAACCCCTTTTGAGTAAAAAAGAAGAGCAGCTTTGTAAAGTTGTAGGATTATATTGTCAATTTTAGTGTGAAAGACAAAGAGGCAATTGGCTGTTTTGGGAACAGGAATTGCAAAACATGTTCTCATATACTTAACAGGCAAATGCTTCAATTATGATCAGAGGGCCAAAGTGTCTCCTGTTTATATGCTGGTGTAATTTGATGAAATAGATCTTTTCTTCAGCATTTAGATAGCCCTGAAACATTCTCTGTCTTTCCACAACGTATCACACACATCCATCAAACCTTGTCATTTGCTGGCTTGTTAACAACACCGGAGGTGTGGAACAGTGACACTTCATCTAAATCTCAAGAAAATGTTGTTTCCTTATTAGTCATTGTTTTCTCACTCTATTTTTGACATTCGGTTGCTGGCTATTCTGGACTGATTTATTTCACTGTCAATCTCCTGTCACTTTTGATTTGGGTTGGAAGAGCTCATGTCAGCAGTCTTTGCCCTTGCTCATTCCTCCAAATGTTAAGATTTACACAACACTCCTTCAAAAGTTGCTGCCATTTTTATGGATATTTTAAATACACAGTTACAATTTACAATATCTCCTCACTGTAGCCTACTTAGCTCTGAGTCAGGTGCCGGCGTATGTTGCTTGATTATTAAATCAATCAATCTAAGACAAAATATGACTTTTTAGATGAAATATTTCATATTATGCTGTGCAGTATTTACCAAACACATGTAAGTTAATTTAAATGGATTACTTGATATACTTAAAATATGAAGACATTTCAATATTCAGAGAAATATATAAAGATAAAGCTGACAAGGACCATCCAGTCTGGATGAAGAGCCCGACAATGCTTTATTTTTTCAGATCATTTTATTTCACTAGAAAGTCATTAAAGCTAATATTCTTTAAATTTTGTTGTTGTAGCCTAAAATATATAGTAGGCACTTATTTCCCTCAGACCCCACTTATTTTGTTCGTTGTGGAGTTTTGATTTCATGACATGCTCCCTGGAAGTCGAGCAGGTCACACATTAGACTGGCAGTGTCCTAAAGCCACCCGTCTCCTCCTCGCATGTTACGCTGAATGTGGGACAGCGAGGTCACCGTGATGGAGAGGTTGGTGAGTCTGGCCCTCACGTGCACCGTGTAGCCATGGCTGCTCCAATCCTCTTACAACCCCCACTTCTTGTAGCACTCAGGCCAGACTATAAGATCAGCTTGCTGTGGTCAGGTCTTATCCCGCATATACAGTAGATCCTCAATACGTTGTCACGCCAGCAGGTATCAAACACCAGAGCCAACCCGCTGACCTCGGTATAGTAGGCCTGTTTGCTTTTAAGATGCATTCACTGACATGTCGTCTAAAGGGAATTATTTACATATTTGCTGTATGAACTGCTTTGGCATAATCAAAATACTGTTTTGGAAATTTAAATTCAAAACATTTAAACTTTTTTACAATACTGGTAAACCAGGAGTTTGAGGTTGAGTTGTGTTTTTCAAGGCCAGACATGTTCTCATCACAGTGACATCATACAGTCGATGTATATAATGTACAGTACAAACCAGACCATTTTTATTTGTATGGTAAAGCACTGCTCAGCACTACTTCTAATTTAGGTGCTCAAGCACTCATCCAAGTGATAAGAAAGTAACTAGAGCTGAAATGATTTGTCAATAAGTTCATTGATAGAAAATTAACTGGCAAATATTTTGTTAATAGATCAATTGTTTCAATCATGTTTTAAGCAAAAACACTAAACATTTGATCGTTCCAGCTGTTAAATTGTAAGAATTTGCTTCTTTTTCATTATACATGATAGAAAACTGAATAGCTTTGTGTTTTGGATGGTTTTTTGTTGATGTTGCTTAGGAACTTTGGGTTATGTTAAATAACAATAGGAATTTATAGTATTTCCTGAAATTCTATGGGCAAAACAATGAATTGATTAATTGAAAACGAATTTAAATTAATAATGAAACGGAATGTAAGGTATAACCCTAAAAGTAAACAAACAAACTGTCATGTTTCTGTAAAAGCGGAACCTATCTGGGTGGAGTCCAGTAAAACTGTGAGAGGCGAAAGTATTCCCTGTGTGCTTGCAGTCAGGAAAATGTTTTGTCATTTTACAACGCAAATACTGTCAGCAGATCCAAAAATAACACTGTTAAGGCTTTTGTTCACTTTTCTTTTAGTTTATTAGTTCGGCAGGGTGAAATGTTGGGAGTCCCTGGCTTTGACGTCACTTACACCACCTATCCCAGGCCGGGCTGTTATTGCAGATTTTACTCAGTTTTTTTTCTCCTCCTTTTTCTTGGCATCCTGTGGAAGAGCGGATGGGAAATTCTGATGTCATCAACCTTGGCACAGCAGGACAGAGGAGCATGCAGACCCTCAGGGTGCCACGATTGGTGCCCATGTGTTTGTGCCCTGTAGATGGTGAAATAGATGGTGTGGTGCTGCCCGCCTGTGCTGCACCTGCGTCCCAGCATGCTGATTGATCAGTTTGGTCATGTGGAATGTCACCATCTGCTCCCCTGTCCCACTCACCCCTTCTTGTGTGAATGCCAATCACTGGCAGGAAGATAGTTATTTAAGCCATGTCAAATCAGGCGCATGACGATGAGCAATATGCCAACAACACTTGAAATGTGTGTTGCAGGCATCGTATGCACAACAGCGTATCTTACAGTAAAAGGACAACTGTGACTTCAGACTGCAAAAGGGTATATCTTTTACTTTTGTACCTATTGGTTAGCCACGTCAGTATAATTTTTTCCCTTACAGAATATAATCAGAATTTGTGCAACTCGCTTATATATGCTGCAAAAATTTTATTTGATAATTGAGGCTTGCAATGATTGCGTGTGAGTGTGTTTGTATTTGTTTGCATATAAAAGTCTTTCTATTTCCTGTCTTTTATTTGGAGCACAGCTCCTTATTTATTTCTCCTCCATCCCCTTTGGTTGCTCTTTTTTGGCCTCTTAATGGCCAACAACATATCAGGGGGCCATCAGGAGTGACATTCTTCATTGTAGAGCGTCATAACCAATGACATTTCAACCATGGGAAAATAAAGATATGCAAATTTGAACTCATTAACATTTGCATTACCTGTTTGAATAATCGCACTCTTGACAAGACTGCAATTAACTAAGATTGATGCAAAGTTCAGGGTTAGGGGACTGTATATATTTGCTCTTGGATCATTTACCCAATATGTGTGTGTGTGTGTATTTGAGTGTAATGCCTGATTAGTGTGTCAGATAGGGAAACTGATTTCTGTCAGAGGAAAAGGTCATTCAGTAGCCACTGGTGTTCCTAGATTATTATTTTGTTCATTTTTGCCTCAAGACACCTACATTAAGAACATTGCATCTTTATTACCTGTATCTTAACTTAAAAAGAGAAAAATTATCTATTATTTCTTAAAAAAGAAAGAAAGAAGGAAAGGTCCACAAATCATTGTTCTGATGAAGATGAAGACACTGACCTCCTAACCCAGTTTACACTTGCGTGGATAGTCAGGATTAGACTTTGACTTTAAGGAGACTGCACGGACAACACAGCTCACCTTCAGACGGATTGAAACCAGCAGACAATACTTTGTTTTTCTGCACTCAGATCAGTTTGTAAAAGTTTCTACCAGCAGTAAGCGCTCTCATTATTGCGGTCCTGTTGTTTAAAAATCAGTTTTCTAATTATTGAGTGGATAGCTTGCTTAACAACATCAGTTCTTTAAATGCAAATATATGTTGATTATTTTTAAAATACACAAACATTAAAAGTCATACATGGAGAAACTACAGCATACATATAGATAAAGATTTAATATAAATAGATGTTATGGAAAGATTTCAAAGCATTGTTGGTTTGGCCACATTACACACAGTCCCATTTGGCTTCAGTGTAAATACTGAAGGGTTAGTAAGCCAGTGTGTATAAGATAAAGACTTCTCTGGGAATTATTTGATTGAATTCTTGTCTCTGTAGGACAAAATGCCTTGCCAGGGCATTGTGGCTCACTGCAATGTTTTCCCTCTATGGTGACTCGTATTTATGTAACATACAGAGAATACTGCACAAAAAACGGCAGGCCAGTTCCTTGTACTACTGTTGTTACTGATTGGTTTGTTTTCAGATGCAGCGGGTCACTGTCAATTTCAGCACCAAGGCAGCAGTCAGTGGATTTTACCTCACACAGGAAGTCTGACTGTTTAGGTGTTTTGGTTAGCACATCACCCAGACAGACTACTGTAAAAATAAACTTTAACCCAGCCTCTGGAGCAGCTTGACACGCCGCACGTGCTTACTCACTAATACTTTGTTCTATTTGTAAATGTAGGTCAGACAGGGGTGTGGTATCCTCTGTTTACTGGAAACCTTTACCTGGCTAACAGGAGATGATCTTTATGGCATCATCACTCCTTGATGGAGGGATTTCTGAGCTTGCTAGCATGTGATTTTATACTATAATATAGGAATAGGATTACAGCTGAACAACAACATTTATAGCCCACACTGGCAATGTTTTTTTCCCCCTCTTTACTCTGGTGTGGTCAAGGTGTTTTGTCATGCGTGGGTGGGGAATTCCCTGATTCCAATTTTCAGTTAATTTCTTGATGCCATCTTGCACAGAAAGGCTCCTTAATAGTGAACACACACAAAACACTAAACACTACAAGGATCATGTTTATTCAATAACTGCATTTTCTAGAATAAATATAAAAAAGGATGCTCATAACATTCTGGACCAAGCTTGTACTACAGTAATAGCATCAACCCTTGGCCACCCCTCTCGTCTGCATAGAATGGTCCAGCCCTTATTTGCATAAGTTGTCTGCGGGTAGCTGCATGACCAGCAGGGGTGGTTAGGGGAAGGAGTGCATGTGGACTACATACACATGAGTAGTGACACGGACAGAGGAGCTGTGTGTGGACTGTATTGTGAGCTTGGAGTCTTGCACTGAACCCGACAAGAGTTATGTACTGTGCTCATCCTGTCTCTGGCACAGGCAACAACTCATTGATGTATTGCTACAACATGAAACCAGTGAGTACATTTCTTCTATTTCTATTTTAAATTTCAGATGAGACTTGATACTGTCAGTGTGTTTGGTGATGATGCTGTTATACTCTTTAGTTGTCTCCTCAGATGTTCTGTTTGTTTGTTGACTTACACAAGGAAACACTTTCCTTTCCAGCTTTGTTTGAACAGTGTGTTCTGTAACTGACATTAACCAAAAATTTCCATCAGTAAGAAATGCATACACTTGTGCAATCCTGTAGTTTTATAATTTTTCTCATTTGGATGTACCTTTTAGTGAGGCATTTTAGAGTTGGTGGAGATGTTTCCTACTCTGCACAGAGCATTTGTTGGGATATAAGGTTGTTTCATCTGACTGGTTTGCATGTGCGTATTTGAGAGGTCATGGCTAGTGTTTTTGCTGAATGTGTCATTGTCACTTCCTTGAAGAGTTGTGTACGGTGTATGATGTGTTTTCTTGTTTGAAACTTCTAGTGGATGCATCTTGCAACTTGAGTTAATGCAGAAACTGAGAGTTTGTGGAACATTTCAGGGTAAAAAATCTCAGTGAGTTGTCCATTTGTCACTAGTTTGTTTGTTTGCTTATTTGGTCTCCCAATAACAGCATTTAAACCAAGTTCACATCAGAATGTAATTCCCTGACTTTAGAAATCGTGATTACCCTCAAATCACACAACTTACAACACCTCCACAAGCACAGCACCTAAAATAATGCCAGCATTCAGTTAGCTCAAACAATAACACCTCACTCACTTGTGGTTTCAGTTTGACAAACTCGTGTTAAAATGCACCGGTGATACTCTTGCTTCCTGTTAGCTAAGCACCATGTAGTCAAGCCTAGCAGCAGAAAACATCTTGACATGAAGCAGATTGCTGCTATTTCTATTTGATTTAACCCTGCTATGTTGGAGCAGTCCCTCCACTGCTGCAGTCATTATCAAAGGCAGCTTTGATCTCTGTGAGACTAACCATATCCAGACATCGTGGATCACAGAGGCAGAAAATTGGTTGCATGTGGCTGGAGTTGGCCATGGTGGAGCACAGCATAGGCCCTGAATAGCAAGTTGATATTTCACTCATCTAGCATGATAATGCTGTGTGTATTTAAGAGAAATCAAGTGTAGCTGTTGTTTTTGTACAAGTTTAGTGCATTTTTGGATTAAGATAACTTTAGAAATGCAACTAATAGATTGTCAAAAGAGACACATGCTGAAAATTATTATTTCAAGCAAATATGAAGGTTTTATAGTATTTCAATTCTCTCTTAGCTGTGGTCTTTACTGAAAAAAGTCCCTTATCATTTGTGATACAATGATTGATGGTTCCTAAATCAATGCTATGCTTAAAGAGGATGCCATGGTGACGGCCCCTCTCCAGCGGGGGCCAGAGAGGGCGTGCTGGGGCGGGGGTGTGACCATTATTAACGGGTCGCCTGCTATGCTGA
>NC_060171.1:14337518-14369856 GCF_021292245.1 Micropterus dolomieu | reverse complement strand
ATTTTGTTCATTTTTGCCTCAAGACACCTACATTAAGAACATTGCATCTTTATTACCTGTATCTTAACTTAAAAAGAGAAAAATTATCTATTATTTCTTAAAAAAGAAAGAAAGAAGGAAAGGTCCACAAATCATTGTTCTGATGAAGATGAAGACACTGACCTCCTAACCCAGTTTACACTTGCGTGGATAGTCAGGATTAGACTTTGACTTTAAGGAGACTGCACGGACAACACAGCTCACCTTCAGACGGATTGAAACCAGCAGACAATACTTTGTTTTTCTGCACTCAGATCAGTTTGTAAAAGTTTCTACCAGCAGTAAGCGCTCTCATTATTGCGGTCCTGTTGTTTAAAAATCAGTTTTCTAATTATTGAGTGGATAGCTTGCTTAACAACATCAGTTCTTTAAATGCAAATATATGTTGATTATTTTTAAAATACACAAACATTAAAAGTCATACATGGAGAAACTACAGCATACATATAGATAAAGATTTAATATAAATAGATGTTATGGAAAGATTTCAAAGCATTGTTGGTTTGGCCACATTACACACAGTCCCATTTGGCTTCAGTGTAAATACTGAAGGGTTAGTAAGCCAGTGTGTATAAGATAAAGACTTCTCTGGGAATTATTTGATTGAATTCTTGTCTCTGTAGGACAAAATGCCTTGCCAGGGCATTGTGGCTCACTGCAATGTTTTCCCTCTATGGTGACTCGTATTTATGTAACATACAGAGAATACTGCACAAAAAACGGCAGGCCAGTTCCTTGTACTACTGTTGTTACTGATTGGTTTGTTTTCAGATGCAGCGGGTCACTGTCAATTTCAGCACCAAGGCAGCAGTCAGTGGATTTTACCTCACACAGGAAGTCTGACTGTTTAGGTGTTTTGGTTAGCACATCACCCAGACAGACTACTGTAAAAATAAACTTTAACCCAGCCTCTGGAGCAGCTTGACACGCCGCACGTGCTTACTCACTAATACTTTGTTCTATTTGTAAATGTAGGTCAGACAGGGGTGTGGTATCCTCTGTTTACTGGAAACCTTTACCTGGCTAACAGGAGATGATCTTTATGGCATCATCACTCCTTGATGGAGGGATTTCTGAGCTTGCTAGCATGTGATTTTATACTATAATATAGGAATAGGATTACAGCTGAACAACAACATTTATAGCCCACACTGGCAATGTTTTTTTCCCCCTCTTTACTCTGGTGTGGTCAAGGTGTTTTGTCATGCGTGGGTGGGGAATTCCCTGATTCCAATTTTCAGTTAATTTCTTGATGCCATCTTGCACAGAAAGGCTCCTTAATAGTGAACACACACAAAACACTAAACACTACAAGGATCATGTTTATTCAATAACTGCATTTTCTAGAATAAATATAAAAAAGGATGCTCATAACATTCTGGACCAAGCTTGTACTACAGTAATAGCATCAACCCTTGGCCACCCCTCTCGTCTGCATAGAATGGTCCAGCCCTTATTTGCATAAGTTGTCTGCGGGTAGCTGCATGACCAGCAGGGGTGGTTAGGGGAAGGAGTGCATGTGGACTACATACACATGAGTAGTGACACGGACAGAGGAGCTGTGTGTGGACTGTATTGTGAGCTTGGAGTCTTGCACTGAACCCGACAAGAGTTATGTACTGTGCTCATCCTGTCTCTGGCACAGGCAACAACTCATTGATGTATTGCTACAACATGAAACCAGTGAGTACATTTCTTCTATTTCTATTTTAAATTTCAGATGAGACTTGATACTGTCAGTGTGTTTGGTGATGATGCTGTTATACTCTTTAGTTGTCTCCTCAGATGTTCTGTTTGTTTGTTGACTTACACAAGGAAACACTTTCCTTTCCAGCTTTGTTTGAACAGTGTGTTCTGTAACTGACATTAACCAAAAATTTCCATCAGTAAGAAATGCATACACTTGTGCAATCCTGTAGTTTTATAATTTTTCTCATTTGGATGTACCTTTTAGTGAGGCATTTTAGAGTTGGTGGAGATGTTTCCTACTCTGCACAGAGCATTTGTTGGGATATAAGGTTGTTTCATCTGACTGGTTTGCATGTGCGTATTTGAGAGGTCATGGCTAGTGTTTTTGCTGAATGTGTCATTGTCACTTCCTTGAAGAGTTGTGTACGGTGTATGATGTGTTTTCTTGTTTGAAACTTCTAGTGGATGCATCTTGCAACTTGAGTTAATGCAGAAACTGAGAGTTTGTGGAACATTTCAGGGTAAAAAATCTCAGTGAGTTGTCCATTTGTCACTAGTTTGTTTGTTTGCTTATTTGGTCTCCCAATAACAGCATTTAAACCAAGTTCACATCAGAATGTAATTCCCTGACTTTAGAAATCGTGATTACCCTCAAATCACACAACTTACAACACCTCCACAAGCACAGCACCTAAAATAATGCCAGCATTCAGTTAGCTCAAACAATAACACCTCACTCACTTGTGGTTTCAGTTTGACAAACTCGTGTTAAAATGCACCGGTGATACTCTTGCTTCCTGTTAGCTAAGCACCATGTAGTCAAGCCTAGCAGCAGAAAACATCTTGACATGAAGCAGATTGCTGCTATTTCTATTTGATTTAACCCTGCTATGTTGGAGCAGTCCCTCCACTGCTGCAGTCATTATCAAAGGCAGCTTTGATCTCTGTGAGACTAACCATATCCAGACATCGTGGATCACAGAGGCAGAAAATTGGTTGCATGTGGCTGGAGTTGGCCATGGTGGAGCACAGCATAGGCCCTGAATAGCAAGTTGATATTTCACTCATCTAGCATGATAATGCTGTGTGTATTTAAGAGAAATCAAGTGTAGCTGTTGTTTTTGTACAAGTTTAGTGCATTTTTGGATTAAGATAACTTTAGAAATGCAACTAATAGATTGTCAAAAGAGACACATGCTGAAAATTATTATTTCAAGCAAATATGAAGGTTTTATAGTATTTCAATTCTCTCTTAGCTGTGGTCTTTACTGAAAAAAGTCCCTTATCATTTGTGATACAATGATTGATGGTTCCTAAATCAATGCTATGCTTAAAGAGGATGCCATGGTGACGGCCCCTCTCCAGCGGGGGCCAGAGAGGGCGTGCTGGGGCGGGGGTGTGACCATTATTAACGGGTCGCCTGCTATGCTGATGGTAAGGAGGACAATTGGCTTTATCCTCCGCCATATGCTGCCCATGGCGGCTCAGACGGGCCCAGTGTCGGCAGGGGCTCCTCTGTTTGGCCTAGCCCACAATCACCATGGGACTCATGCCAGCCAGGGTCACGGCTGCGTGTGTGTGTGTGTGCGCGTGTGTGTGTGCGCTTAAGTGCATGTGTGTGTTTGTGTGAGCCCGTGAGTGTGCGTGCACGAGCATACTCAAGAGAGTCTTTAAAAGCCTGCTTTACAGAACTTGTCGTCCGGGTAACTGACACCCCATTGATGCTGTGCAGGGAGGTTTATTTTCATTTCCTGGGGCACATCAAAGCAATCGAGGGAGGTGCAGGTGCAGCCCAGACCTCTTGGTGTGTTTGAGTGAGTGAGCATGTGTTGGTGTGTTTTGTGTGCATATGTGCAGTTTCAAGCCTTGTGCTTTACAATAAAAAGAAATCAGCCAAATGTGTCTTTAGTTGAATTCTTAGATCTTTTTGCTATTAACAATATTTATAGTTTCCTAAAGTGGATCATTAGGGTGAGAGTCAGTTCTCCGTTTGGTTTCTTTTTGAGGACAAAGTATGGAGAAGGCCTGTAATTTAATTTTATTTAGAAAAGCCAGCCCAACCTGATCATGATTAGGGCAGGGATTTCTCATGGTGAATGGTTCCTAAATCCGGATGAGGAGGTGCATGGATCTGCAGCTTATGGATTATCGCAATAGCTCTAAGTGTGCATCAGCTCTCTGCTTTGTTTTCGTAATATTGTTGCTTCAGCTCGCGCTCACAGTATTCACGCATTTGTGTCAGTAAGATTATCTTGAGTTATACAGACAAATAGAAAATCATCGTTTTGTGTACAGAATGTTATGATTCAAAGTTGTTTTCTGACAATGCCTTAAACAAGCTGTTCTCTTTAGGTTTATGGGCAGTCTCCCACTAATGACGACATCAACCACAACTCATCTTTACATCTATCCAACAAGGCCCCCAGCAATGTGTTCGCAAGCACCTTCTTTGGTGAGCTTAAACAATCCAAAATGAATTATCAGTCAATGAATTATCAGACACCATTCACTGTAATAAGAACATTTTGCTTTGGTTGAGTGTTAAGTCAAACTTGTTGTCCCTTTAATATGGTGGCACCTACATGCAAAGACATTTAAAACTATACTATATGAGTTTTCAGGGACACCAAAACAGCCATCAAGTTCAAGTGTAATCAAACAAACTTATCCCATGAGTACACCAATGACCTGCTTTTCCTTCTTAGATTTCAGTGAAATAGAACAGTGAACAGTGAAATGTTATTAACTGTGTTGGCCTTTTCTTTGTGTATGTTCAAGGTTCAAGGTTCAATTTGTTCATCCATAAAATCATGGAAATTGCAGTGCTCCATCCTAATCAAACAATGCTGATTGTAGAGCATAAGAAATAGATACCCATAAAATAAAACAATAGATAAAACAATCAAAATATTAAACGAGCCATGTGTGCAGCTCAGCTTTGAGCAACATGCTAAAAGCAGCATGTTAACATACTCATAATGACTGACTGATGTTTAGCAGTTATCATTTTTTATGCTGTGCGAACCATCTTATTTCATCGTGTTAGCATGCTAATATTTGCTAATTAGCACAAAACACAAAGTGCAGTTGAGGCTGATGGTAATGTCATTAATTTTGCAGGTATTTGGTCATAAACCAAAGTACTTAAAATTTTGACCTGATGGCGCTAGATAAAAAGTCATCCAATAGTCTTGGGAATAAAATAACAATTCAAACAATGGCACAAAGGCTGCAATTTAGCTTGGATTAAAATTACAGTATACTTATATTCAATGTTTAATAATTATTTAAAGAGCCTTTGAAAACTGGGCATTTCCTATTATTCTCCAAACTCAGATAAAGATGGCCACATTGGCTATATAAATGAACATTGTCCAGCCTTTGAGTGATTGATAGGGCTTCATTGTTTCCAGAGAGGCTGCTGTAGAGCTTCATGACTTGGCTGGCTGCTTGAGATGCTGACCCATTGCAGGCTATAACATATCCTTATCCATTTTAGAAGGGACGAGCAATTCGCCTGACATCTGGAATGCTGTAAATGGGTTGAACCAGCAGGGCTATGAAGGTGCACTGGGAGCAGCCACAACCCACCAAACACAGTCGGGGAGCTACAGCAACCTGCAACCACCACACAATCACCTGGTGAGATTTATCTACAGGACCTTGGATGTTGACAGCACAGCACTTTTAAACCCCTGTGGATTAAATGTGTCTTTGTTTACTGTTCAGGACTACCCTCCACATTCAGTGATGGCTGCTGATATGAACAGGGGTCTCCCACCAATGTCTACTTTTCACCGCAACAATCCAGCATCCCGCACTCCGTCAATCAACACCCCAGAGAATTCAACAGGTGAGGAAATGGAGAAAATAATATTTACTGTTTATTTCAGCTCAGGTTTGTCTGATCTTTATTGTAATATTTTACAATGTTTTTTTTCATTCTCAGGAAGCCAGAGAAATGTGTCAGGAGGGTCACAGACAGGAGATACCTTGGGCAAAGCTCTGGCCTCTGTAAGTATGCACCACCTTAATCCCATTAGACTGGCTCATCTATGCCCTGTTATGTTCAAACAGTCACACCAGAGCATAAAACCAATCCCTGAGAGCCCCAGCAGTATATTGCAGAAGGAGAATAGTTGTTCGTCCCTGGCAGTAACAGACGAATGCATATTAAAAAAGGGTTACTCTTTTGCTGCTGGACTTTTTATTGGCTGCTGACTAGTAAAATGACCGGAATTGATGAGTTTAGTTCAGGTTACAAGCCTGCTCCAAAGGCTGTGGCAGCAGCTGTAAAACCTTGTGCAGAAATGACAAGTTGTGCCTTTAAAATGATCCATGCCCTACTCCCCTCCAATTCTCTCTCTCCCTGTCTGCTGCCAGATTTATTCCCCCGATCACACCAGCAGCAGCTTCCCCTCCAGTTCATCCACACCAGTGAGGTCTCCGTCCCCGCTGCCAAACGCAGCTGAACCTGCAGGTAAACTGGTGTGACACGTGCTTCCCAGAGTGAAATATTATTTACCCTATTACTGATTTGATTTTCCCAAACACTTGATGATCTAATTTGGTTGTTTTCTTCCTCTCAGGTACCAACATATGGCCCCGGAGTTCAGTTCAGGCACCACTCTCGCCACACTATGAGTCTTCACTTATATCACTGGTAAAGACCTCCTCATTTGATCACATCCCTGTAGTTTAGATTATGTTTTGTGTCATATAGAGAAAATGGATAGATGGATATATAAAGAAATGATAATGAAACTCATGAGAGCATTGCAGCTAATATAATAAAGAAGAAATTTAATAAAAAAATAATGACAAGTAAAATGTATTCAATATGAAAATACTATTACTATTAATACTGTTCAAACAATAAAGTACATGTACATGCAAATAATCAACAGTAAAATGTATACATGCATTAGTATGTATACATACCTGGAAAAATGGATCATTATGAAAATGCCATAATAATAATAATTATAATAATAATAATATTAATTATTATTATTACCACTTTAAGGCTCAAAAAACTTTTAACAATTAACAATTTTAACTTTTTGTCCCTTGGTGTTTGTAGTCGCAGGTGGAGGACCGACTGGACAGGCTTGATGATGTCATCCACGTCCTGAGGAACCACGCTGTGGGCCCCACGGCCGGTCTGTCCACTGACACCCACAGCCTGCTGAACCAGAACCACCACAGCAACCTGGGATCTGCCACCACTCTACCCATCACCTGTCACACTCCAGCCATGGTTAACAACCATTATTACTTTGAAGTATTTAATGAAGGAGAAGGCAGTGTGTGTGTGTGTGCTGGAATTCAGTTTTAGGAATTTTCCAACCAACATGTCTGCATGTGTTCCTCATGTAAAGGTTGTTGTCCTTGAAATAGGAAACTGAGCACAATGGGAGAGCGATGTGACGCGTCACCCTTGTATGGAGAGCGTACAGTATGTGCGGACTCTAATTCCACTGTGGTGCGATGGGCCTGCATCGTGCACTCCCATTCCAGCATGTTTCCCTTTCAGCAGACCAGGGGATTTTGGCCCAGCTGGAGTGGAAGTATATGCAGGGGACAGGGGTTTTTAGTCTAATCCTTTGGGAGAGGGGGTATTAAATTCTCTCACTTTTATTTTTTCCAAATGATGTGTCGGTTAGAAGTGAATCGTTCCTGAACAGAATTAGTGGTATGTTTAGGGAGTATATAGTAGTTTTAAGAGAAGGATTAAGATTGTCTGAGATTAAATTAATTCTGTAGAGTGAGAGATCTAGCACAGTGTTACGCCAGAAATGAGGGGGCAGATGTTGGGTTTGTGACTTATTTATCATTGGTTGGACAGTTGTATACTGTACGCGACTGAGGCAGGCTCACTTATGAATACATGAATATTGATCTTACCTCATCCCTTTTTTTGTGTCATAAAGGTTGAAGCTGTCAATATGAACAACAACCACTCAGCTTTCCAGAGCCGCACACAAAATGGCCACCCGTACCCAGCCAGACAGAGGGCCGCCCTTCAGCCCATGCAAGGTGGAGGCAGAGGCAAGTCCTTCCTCTCATCTATCCGCTCCTTTATCTGCACGTTTGAAGCTTTGAACTGTTAGGACTTAAGAGATGTCACAGTTTAATTTTTTATTTTTCATTTTGTGTGATCTCCCACAGGAGGTCTGGGAGTTCAGGGCAATCTGGAGCTGAAGACGGAGAGCGGGGAAAGAGAAGAGATGATGCACACCAATCACAGCCACAGCTCTGACAGCCAGAGATCAGATGAGGAGAGTGAACACAAAACACAAGGAGAAAACAGGTAAACTGTCTCAATTTCCTCTAAGTGGAAGATTTCAAAATAAAAGTACCACTCAAAAGCCAGTATTAGAGCCTCGTTGCTATTCAGTTTCACTAATTTAAAATACTGTCAAACCCCCCGCTGTGAAGAGCAGCTGTGTCCAGGCAAGCCTATTTAGCTTTGCCTCATATTTCTTGTTCATGTCAGATTAGGTTGTAGTGAATTAAATGAAGAGAAAAGAGCAGCTGCCAGGATATACAGTACATGATGAAGCTATCAATGATATAAAGGTGTACTTTGGTAGCAGGGTTATAAAAATCCCCCAAACACAAACGGGACCAAAATAAATCTTTTTACAGTACATTTATTTTCATTATCGATTAATCTTAATTTTTTCAATGAATCATTTCTAAAATAGAGGAAAATGTCTGTTACAGGTTCCCAGAGGCTAGGGTGAGATCAACAAATTGCTTGTTTTTTATGGCCAACAGATAAAGATATTCAAATTACAAAAATATGAAACTGAGAAAAGCAGCAAACCGTCACATTTTAGAAGCTGGAAATAGGGAGTGTTAATTAATCGTTTATCAGAATAGTTTACAGAATAATTTTCTATTGATCAGTTATTTAGCAAATTGAGTCACTGGAAAAATGTGTATTTAGTAAGTCAGGTCAGTGATTCAAACCCAGACTGTACATCTTGAAAATCTCACAGATTCATTAGAATGTCAGTCCTGGTGTCTCTTAATTTCTAAGGTCACTTCAGGACAAACCTCTTCATGACATCAGCTCGGATGCCTGAGTGCATGGTTTCTTTTTATTCAGACCTATAATCTTGTTGAGGGATATTGATGTTGACATACATGGATGACCCTCCAGCTCTACTGGACTTTTTTAGTTTGTTCTAGTTTCTTATTAAAACTGAACAAGACAATGATTGAAAAGAAAACATTTGTTGGAATGTGACTAAAAGTGGATCTCTGCGCTTGATCACATGAGCTTGTTGTCAACGTACTACGTAAGCCCCTTTCATAGAACAAATGAGGGTATATCCGATGACCTCTAGAGGCTCAATAACATGAAGTCAGCTCATTGACCAGCAGAGGGCAGAGAAATCCACAGTATATCTCAACACGGTCCTCTTAAGTGATCCACTGAAGCTTTCACTTAGATCCACATAAGCTTGAATATCAGTTTTAAAAGTATAAATCTGTCATTTTAAAAGATTCATTTAAAATGTAAACTTACTATAGTTTTCTCACACTTTGTTGATGTTGTAGTATCCATGAGGATGAGGACCTGAGTCCAGAGCAGAAGGCTGAACGTGAGCGGGAGAGGAGGATGGCCAACAATGCCCGTGAACGTCTGCGTGTGCGGGACATCAACGAGGCCTTTAAGGAGCTGGGTCACATGTGTCAGCTGCACCTGAAGAGTGAGAAGCCACAGACCAAGCTGCTGGTGCTGCACCAGGCCGTGGCAGTGATCCTCAGCCTGGAACAACAAGTCAGAGGTCAGTGCATCGTTGCTGCAGGATGAGCTGCACAGGTTACATGTCCTCGTCTCTGATGATCCCACCTCAGAGGGAGATGCAAAGATGTCTCTCTGTCAGAAATAAAATGGAGAATGTGAAAATGAGAATCCCACAATTAGGGGTTAGTGTAGGAAAGTAACCAGTCTAAACATATTTTCTGCAACAGTTTATCCAGAGTAAAATGTCTACGCACCCACATATTTATTTATTCATTCATTTAATTATTTATTCATTTATTTTCCGAAGTTTCCACCAACTCCTGAGGGAACTACCTTTAGCTACTGCTAAATGCTCCACTATGTTTCCCAGCTTGTCGCGAACTTTATCTGTCAGCTTTTAGATTCTGGACAGTGGTGGTGTTCGGTGGATTTTGAGAGCATTTTCACCAAAAACAGCTGCAGCTAAAAACTACACTGATGAGAGCTGAGAGAGTGAACCAAAACATTAAATTTGTGAGTGGTAGACTCAAAACAATGAGCTAAAGATGCTAAAATGTTCCACAGAGCTGAGAAGAATTGAATGTGGTAAAAAAGCGTCTGTGGGTTAATTTGATCCATTGTTTATATACTAATATGAGTTAGAGCAGAATGAATGCTCTCTGAGTCTATGTTTTGAAAAAGAAAATTAATTTGTGAAACACTAAGATTAAAATGGCAGCCAAACCAGAATTCATGTTATGGTGGTATTTTCCAATAGTTTCCCCAGAACTAAAATACAGTAGTTGCATCACACAGGGGATGGAAATTAATAATATCCATGTACTACCACACGTATTCAGTTTCTAACTCATTGTTTGTTGAATCCCACAGAGAGGAACCTGAACCCGAAGGCAGCGTGCCTGCGGAGGAGAGAGGAAGAGAAGGCGTCTGCGGTCATGACAGATCCACAGTCCATGCATCTTTCTTTCCATCCCAGTCTGACAGACCCAGCAAACCCAATGGGCCACCTCTGAGCATCTGATAGTAACTACATCAAACCCACATCAAGTATGTAACAATAACCAATTTCTGAAATGATAATAGAAAATATAGAAAATATATTTTTCTTTCAAAAATGTGATTGAAAAGTTCGCTTTAAAGCATATTTCAAATTTATTAATAATATTCATATAAAAAGATTTGATCTTGTCATTATATTTGACGCCTCTGTATCTTTGACGTCCAGATGTTGAGTGAATAGCATCCCAGGAGCATCCAGCTGTTTTTGGATGTCCAGCGTTTCTTCTTAATTCGGACCAGAGCAACCGGTCAACCTCTCTCTTTGCAAAGTGTGATGCAGCTGAACAATCATCTCCTCCCCTCCCGAACGGACTTCTAACTTTGTGCCTAAACTTTACTTGTAACAGACAAATGCATTGTAAGCTGCAGATGTTTTGTACATATTTTGTATATTTATTGATTATCTGTCTGTTTGAATATATATCTGAATGGATGAAACCCAGTAGTGTTGAGGTGTCATCTTCAGTTTGATTTAGGCAGAGCCAGATAAGTTTCTGAATGACTTTTACAGTGTATAACTATTTACCATGTACACTTGTGATTTCGACCGAACTCAGAGGATTGACATTCCCACATTTGTGTGTTCAGACAATGGATTTCATTTGTCGTGTGTGTGTGTGTGTGTGTGTGTGTGTGTGTGTGTGTTTTCAGAGTGAGTATTGCAGGAGGTTGACCATTCTGTGAATGAACAGATCTCCGAGAATGTTCTTTAACACGTGGGCATCATCTGTTATTTGTACATTTGTTACAGATTTGTGTAATAGCACTGTTAACAAGATTACATTTAATGATACACTGGTGGACAGAGTCCCTCTTCTTCTCAGTGTGTAGTCGAAGCTCTTTGCATGTTTGAATTTTTAATAGAAGATTTCAGCTTTTTTCTAAGTTATGTAACTTATCTTTTATAAAAATATTGTGAATTTCATAATGTATCTATTTACTTTTGTCACTCTGATTTTACACAAGAAACCCTTTGTGTGCAGTTTTACTAGACGTAGCCACATTTCATGCTCAGAGCAATACAGTATTACAGAATAATTGATGTCTGTTTGCTTATCACACTGCTGAACAAATAATAATAATCAACAATAATCTGAAATACTCCTATCATAACATGTACAGTATGTGTACAGTTTCAAGTAGCCTACAGGCATGTGTCAAAATGATAATGTAGCAATAAATGTCTTTTTTTCAAATAATTTGAGTCTGCATGTTCTACCATATACATATAAGGGTAGAGCACAATGCACACACACCTACTGTATAATAATACACTGATGAAATAAGCGCTCAAAACCTTTACTCAAGTAAAAGTATCAATACAACAATGTAAATCTACTTCATTATAAGTAAAACTCCTGCATTTTAAAGTCCTTGAAACTTCTAAAAGTATCAAAAGTGAAGGTTCCCTTTTTACAGACAGGTGATCATATATTACATTATTTAGATAGTCATAGTTATTGTTGGATTGTTATTGTTGTAGGGGGTCCAGGTACACTTCATTTTAGTTACTTTATATACAGTTCTGTGGTTTAATCCAGTGGTCGGACCCCTCCAAATGGTCACAACACATATCTGGGGAGTTGTAAGATTATTATTGAGGGTGGGAAAGAAAAAAAACATCTAACTTCTGAGAAGTTATCAAAGTAATGTGTGTGAAGTAACAAAGTTCCAAAAGAGACCAATTTGTTTGTAGTTACTCATAACAAAAAGTAGAATTCATGCATTTTGAAGATAAAAGGATCAGTTAGCATAAAAGGAACAGTTTTCACAAACTTGCTGTTAAACGCTAAAGATTTACAGTATCAAAAAAGTTGTCGTGGATGGAGTTGGCAGTATTGGCCAAGAAGGTTTAAGATGCTGACCATAACATCCCAGGTTTGAGCCCCTAAAATGCCAGTGAGTTCCCCACGTATAGAAGGGCTTCCATTCAGAAACCATTTCGGGAAATTATTCAAGGCATCATCAATGCAGAGAGCACATGAATGATTGAAAAAAAAAATACTGGATGAGTTATTTTTTACACATTTTCTTCACATAAACTAGGCTATTTGTTTAATAGGCCTGCAGAAAGAAACAGAAACCTTAAATATGTCACAGGATTAGCCTACTATAGCCATTTTCCCTGTGTGTTATGTGGTCCTGTAGCGTTGTAATAGGTATTAGTGTCTTATACAGTCTTATATTTAATCATAGTAGGCACTTAGCAGCAGCTGGTTTGAATATCTGACACAGAACAGGCAGTGAACGCCTCTCTGAGCGGGACAGCGTGATCGCGTCCAGGCGGAGGCAGGAGAGTCTCAGCGGACAGAGGAGGAGGAGGAGGATCTGTTCAGCGCTCAGACTGCATGCGCACGCAGCGGGTAAGTTTCAGCTCAGATCAATGTCTTTATAGTAGGCTACATTTTTCTCTAAAATAAGAAACACGATATTGCTTCTGTAGCGACTTGTAGTGTAGCCTATTGCGGTGCTCACTTGACTTTTGGGATCAAAACGTACTTTTAACTTTTTTACCCACTTTCTCTTTATCTGTCAGTATCCTATATGGGTAGGCTAATACTTAGATGGGGCTACTTGTTTTCTGTGATATTTTTATGTTCATGTGCCTTCATTTAATGTTTTCCTAACTGTAGCCTATGAGTTTAAAGCTAACAGCGTGAGGCGAAGTGAAGTTCCTTAAGTAGGCTAAAGAAACCCTAAAACCGGATAAACGCAGATAATTTTCATAGCCTGCCTCCACGGGATTCACTGATAGACTGTGAAACTTAAATTTTACACAAAAAAGTGTGATGTCACAAAAGACAGGAGTTTGCAAAAGCATAGGAACTTAATTTGGACAATTATTTGATGACTTTCAAATACAGCACTTAATAAAGGGTTTATATGCTGTAATAATAGGCGTTAATGGTTAATAAATCATTTACTAATGTTTTAGAGAACAATTACAAGTTATTTATAAGAACGTCATTGGGTTTGCCAGGTTGTAAAATCCTCCTCCTCTGCTCACCAACTACCTTATGGTAATCAGCTGAGTGAAGTCAAGTGACATGCTGGAGGAGGGTTATCTACAACCTGGCAACCTAAAAGTTGTTCTTGTAAATGACTTAGCTGATCTATAAAAGATCAGTAAATTATTTTGTAATATTAACAAAGCCATTAAAAAACCCTCTATAATAGGTGCCTTATTAGAAAGTGGTACTAATATTTTTTCCCCAAACTCAGTTATTATTATAAATGAGCTGCAATCTGTTGTATTATTAATTAAAGTGACCACACTCAGGATGGTGCACTTAAGAAGATACAGTTTTGTTTTGTCTGCTGCACAACACCTCTTGTGTTCTTGTGCTTCAGCTGCACAGTAACATATTTGTTGACACACATTTTCCTCAAGTGTTACACCATGAAGTGGGTGACGACACCTCAGAGACCTCGGCCATTCGTAGTCGTCATGCAGTTGGCTCAGCTTTGGCTGTACAATAGTACACTGTCATGAACACACAGAAGGAGCTCTTATCATTGAATATCAGCCTCTTGTCAGTGTCCATTTATTCTGTCTTTACGTTGGCTGTGTGCAGCCTGACCAGTCTTCAAATCCCATGCAGGGTCAGTCTCCTTTACTGTTTTTTTCACGGGTTCATTTTTAACAAACTGGGTTTGTTTTTTCACAAGTTCATCTGTTAATCCAGGGGAGTCACAATGGAGTCTCACAGACTGAGCAGCTCTCCAGACATCAGGATACAGAGGAACTACACGCAGCAACACAGTCCCAGAGGCAGCCAGGACAACTTGTTTGGAGTCAGGGTGCAGATCCAAGGGATTAAAGGTCAGCCCTACGTGGTTCTGAACAGTTCTGGCCAGGAGAGCCACCGGGACATCTCTGTCATCACTCACCAGGCGGGGTACAATCCAGGCATGGTGAGGATGTCTGCAGATGAAAGACACTCTCCATCTGGGTCACAGAGGACTGCAACCACCTCGTTTCATTATCAGCAACACCCGGAAATTCTGAGACCTTATGACCCTGACAGTAATAACCTGAACCTAGTCATTCCTTCAGCAGCTTCAGTCACTCGACCTGGACAGCTTAAAGCCGGAATTCTTCCTGAGACAACCCAGACTGCTAATGTGAACAAACACAGGATCCCTCTGCCTGCTGAGTGCCCAGAGGAAGACCAGAGTGAGGTGGCCCAGAACAAGGCAACTCCCTCAGGTCGACAGCTCCCTGCAAGGTCCCCAAACTCTGTGGAGACAGATTCCATCTTATCTGTAGGGAAGCTAATAAGCCAGTTCAACAGCAGCCAGCGGAGGGGAAGGGGGGGCCCAAGGAACAGGTTGGACCCAGAGCAGTATCAAAGGTCACGCAGCGTGGACAGCGGTCGGACCTCAGACTCTTCGTCGTCCCCCTCTTCCTCCAGCAAAGCCTCGACTCTGAAGAGCATCAGGGGCGAGACCCCTGGTGGGATATATCCTCCCGGATCAGCCAGGGCTCGACTCCTCAGCGGAGAAGCCTCTTTGGCGAGCAAAAGGGAGGAGAACAAGCCCAGCACACTGCTTAAAGGACATCACGGAAAAGAGACAATATCTCCTCAGGCTGCGAAATTACTTCACAGAGCAGAGAAACCCTCCATCTCCAGATCATGTAGTGACCAGACTGATGAATCTAATGAAAGAGACACACAGGTGAAGAGATTTGCGCTATAGTACAGTTAGTTAGTTAAACTGTGTACTTATTTGCTATATATCCTCTAACCAGGTCACTCCTGATCTTCTGAAAGGACAGCAAGAAGTCTCAGTAGACCCAACTAAAGACACAGCAAAACAAATACTGTTCAGCTACCTCAAGGATGGGTAAGTGCCATTAAGTCCCAAGTATTATTAATAAAAGGAGTAGTTCGAAATTTTGGGAAATTTAGTTATTTGCTTTCTTGCTAAGAGATAGATGAGAAGAGTGATACCACTGTAATGTCTGTATCTAAAATATGAAGCTACACCCTGCAGCTAGCTTAGCTTATGGCACCTTTTAAACACACAGAGTGCTTTACATAAGGTGAAGCAACTCATTGGTACAACATTTGACAACACAATAAAACGCTTAAGTGAAATCAGGCAGTAACAGCTAGCATGAGTCTATGCAAAGGTAAAAAACACAAGCACCTCAAAAGCTCACTTATTAACACATAAAATATACATTGTTTGATTCATAAAGTGTAAAAATGATAAGTGCTATTACAAGGGGTTATGTTCTGTACTATTTCTTGGCCGGGAGCACTAACTTTCTGGAGTCAAAAAAAACTAGATATAACATGTGAGTTTTAGAGGTGCTGGTAAGTGGATTTTATTACTTTTGGGCAGAGAAAGGCTAGCTGTTTTCCACTGTGTCTAGTTTTTATGCAAAGCTAAACTAAGCTAGGCTAAACCAGCTACTAACTGTAGCTTCATATTTGGCGTACAGATCTTCTCATCTCATCGGACAGAAAACGCAAGTATTTTCCAAATGTCAAACTAACAAATTTATAAATGAGTTTGCATTTGTACTTAATAAGCTTAAGTGTAAAAACGTTTTTCTTTTCTTTAACCATACAGCCACCTTTTGGTGATAAGCTTGTGGTTGTGATCATGTAATGTAGTCAGATAAAGGGGTGCTGCTCCAGCTGTGTGAGTTCACTCAGCAGTCAGGAATGCAGAGCATGAACTTGCTTTCCACTGATAAAATAACTTCTTCGCATGGAAAGTATTTAAGATCCGTCAGTGGCTTTTGTAAAAATATGTGCTGGAGTTTTATAAAAAAAATAATTCTGTGTACCTAAAGAAAGTTGAGTGAAAGGAGTTGCATGTTTTTCAGATTGCACTGCCATATCTTTGTTTAGATTTAGGATTAAATATAATTTTATCATTACACCCTGTCAGTACTGTAAGTGGGCTTGTGAAATATTTTTCTTGCTTCTCAGGACGACTGATGATGACTCCATCACTGCGAGGAAAGTCACCCTGTTGCTTGAGAGGGTCGACAAGGTCAAGTGGAAGACTGCTGAGAATGTGGAGGAGGAGGAGAAAGTACGTGTTGGGCTGAGATGTTTGCCAGTGTTGATCACTATTCAGCATGATTTAAATATATTTGTCTAAAAACTGACAATGCTACTGTGTTATTGTCTGTCTCCTTTTCCACATGTGTAGGATTATGCAGCTGGGGTGAAGCTTTTGAAGGAGAAACAGAAAGCACTGGAGGAAGAAGTGTCTGAATTAAAGCAAAAACTGGAAACCGAGATTAAGGTGTGGTGCAGTCCCATACTGCTATATTCACCCCTAAAACACTTGCTTCCTATGCCTGCGACTGATGATGTTCGTTTTTGTTGTTGTGTTGTGCAGAATGAAAAGACTCTTGCCAAGGCTTGTGAAAAGGCCAGAACAGAGAAGAAGAAACTTCAGGAAGAGTTGGCCAAAAGTCAGAAAGAGCTCTGCGAACTCAGGGACAGGCTGGCTGACATCGAGGCAGAACTGCAGTCTACCAAACAGGAGTAAGGAGCTGGTCTCCTACTCATGTAACAGTTTACAAATTGCATCAGCTAAAAGAGCCAATAGAGAAAAGTCTCATTTTAAACCCTTGAAATCGAGTGCAATCCTCAAAAGGTGTCAGATTGATGCTAAAAAGCAAAACGCTAACTGCATCACACACTGTAGTTTTCCCCTATTATTGGCTAGCTATTTCTTGGCTTCTGGGAGTCACTACTGGGAGTCACTACTCCCAGCCAAGAAATTGTCCAGCACATGTTTTTTGTATGGATTAACAAATGACACATAACAGTAGAGCTTTAGAGATGCTGGTAGGTGATTTTTTTTACCTTTGAACAGGGCCAGTCTAGCTGTTTCCCCCTGTGCCCAGCGTTTATGCTAAGCTAAGTTCAGCTAACCGAAAGCTGACTGGCTAACCTTTCTAAAAATTTAAAGCAGGGTAAGCAGGCTTCTTTCCTTGAAATAAAATATGAAACGTCTTTCTTGCATATGTTTGTATGTTGTCAGGCTAACTCTTATGAAGGCAGAGAGAGGGAGATCTAAGACGGAGATGAAAGACCTTCAGCAGCAGCTCTCTGAGATGCATGATGAGCTGGACCAGGCCAAGAAGGCAGAGGTGATAAACACAGAGAAAGAAGTCCTTCTGAAGGTAAGTGAAACCACATGCACAAGATACACGTCACAAATCAACCGCAGCTGTAAAGCTCCTTCACTAGCAGTGATGTTGTACTTTGTGTGTCAGGATTTGGCGCAGCTGCGTTTGGACTTTCAAGAGATGCTGCAGGTGAAGGAGGAGCAGGAGGAGGTGCTGCGCCGTAAGGAGAGGGAGCTCAGTGCCCTAAAGGGGGCGCTCAAAGAGGAAGTGGAGACTCATGACAACTATATGGCCGCTCTGAAGGATGAATATGAAAACGAGCTAGAAAAGCTGCTCAGGGATTTAGAGCTGGTTAAAGAGGTAACACGGAAGACATACGTTTCTACAATTTCTCTTTATTTTGAAAAACTAAAACGTGTTTTTTTGCCTCTCATGTTCATCATTTGTTATTCCATCCTGTCTACCAGAGCAATGCACTAATGGGGCAAGAGAAGGTAGAAGCAGAGGAGGAAAGAGGTGCAGCTAAGGTTCAGCTGAAGGAGCTGACCCAGGAGAGAGATCAGCTGAGAAGAAAAGTGCAGGAGCAGAAAAACAAGGTGGATCAGCTGAGTCAGGCAATCCAGGAGTGTAAAACCACAGAGAGGCTGCTGGACCAGAGAGCAAAGCAGCTGGAGGTGGGATACTTGGAAACATGAGTTTTTCCAGCATATATTATACTGATGTGCTCTATTAATTATATGAACAATTTTTTCCTCGTTCCCCAGATGGAAAAGCAGCAGGTTGAGGAAGCACTGAAAGATGTGAGGAGGAATGAGGAAGAGATCTCTCAGTCTAACCAGTCGCTGCTCACTCGCTTGGAGGATGTACAGGTAAAGCAAGGTCGCTGTTAGCTTCAGAGAAACAGCTTGGTGGTGTTGTGGTGGCCTAATGGTCTAAGATGCATGCTAAGTAACTGCAAAGTCCTTTGTTTCATCACATCCCCTCTCACTTCCCACGCTTCCTGTCTCTCTACACTGAGGGATCAAATAAAGTCAAAAACATCCTCAAGAATCTTAATCAAAAAAGACAAACGGCTTGAATGACTTATTTCAGGACATTTTATATCCCTTGGTAGCTCACAGTCTCCCCCTTTGTTCTGTTTTTGTTTTTTTCTCCAGGGTAAGTTAACCAAACTAAATCATGAGCACAGGGACCTGAAGGAGAAACTGAAGGAGGAGAGAAAGCAAAAAGAGGAGCTGTGGAAGACAAAAACTGAACTGGAGGATGAGAGGAGGCTGCAGGACAGGGCTGTGGAGCAGCTGCAGAGGAAGGTGAGAGGTGGACCTGGACTATTTATTGGGCCCTCTGGGAAAATCCAGCTTTTTCTGTCTGGAGTCAAATGAGACCTGAAAATCAACAATCTTGACCCTGAAGCCACATGAGATCCGCAGAAATAGCTCATATTTCTTGTCATTGGATTAGATGCATTATGGCCTATTTCCCTATAACTAAAGAGGTCCACTTATCTCATCTAAGACGCGCTCTTTGTTTCTGTCTGTGCTCAGATGAATAGCATCATGGAGGAGTGTGAGGCGTCTACAGATGTACTTCAGAACCAGGTCGATGAGGCCAGAGAGAAGAATCAGAGGGAGTTGGACGAGCTGCGGCGACAGCTGCAGGAAAAGGGAACAGAGCTGGAGAAATCCCGTCAGGCAGCCAAAAAACTGCAGGAAGAGGTGTGGTACTCATTGTCTCTCTGATTCACCAGTATGTGGTTTCAACTTAGTTCAGTCTGTAGTCACCGAGAAAACCAAATAAAAACTCGACGCCAGGATGGAAAGGAGTTACGTCCCTTTGTTTCAGTATTTTTTGGACTGAGTTAGTGGTAACAGGATCCTAAAACATGTTTTAAAATTCTGCGTGAGATTAAACAGAAACATAAAAGAGTAGCCTCTCAGATGTGTTACCAAATATGAGTACTTGCATACATGTTAAATAATGTCTGACTGAGTGCCCATTAGTAGACATTGCATGTTACCTTATCTTACAGTGGGTGTTTGTTCTGTGGTCTGTTATGCATGCAGCTGCTTCCTCTGGAGGAGGATCTGCGTTGGTGTCGCAGGGAGCAGCAGGAGGCCCAGCTGAGGGCCCAGCAGCTGGAGCAGAGGGTGGAGGAGCTTGAGGAAAGGAACACAGCCACGGTGGGAGAGCGAGAGCGGCAGGTCAAAATCATGGAGGTAAACGTCTCAGCAACCTTAACTGTGGAATAAAAGGGGTAGTCCAGCAATTTAGTGTTAGACTTCTATAATGTTGGGGGGACTTGGGCCTGGGTGTCAAAATTTATACCATCCCTAGTTTGCAATGCAAGGTTTTTGTTACAGATTTGTGGCCTCCACGCCAAACTGACTTCTCAGACTTTGGAAACCTCTCTTCAGTGCCACATAAGTCATTATACAGCTGTTTTCACAGGCGGAGCATGTCTAACCTTGTAAGTAAAGTAAAATCAGCGGAGCCACCTTTAAGATACTGACAGATGAATAAGATTCATCCAAATAATAGTTATTTGACACAGTGCAGAATATAGAAATTGGCATTTGCATTAGCACAAATATTAATAAATCGCTGTTGATAGGTGTAAAGAAAAACAAAAAGAAGCAAAAATACCAACACACTGCTCTCTCATTCTCATGTCATGACAATATTTTCACCACAAATTGTCCTCCTTGGACTATTGTTAATCAGAACCAGCAAAGAATTTATGAATTTACCATGTGCCTCCAAAAATTACAAACTTTTTTTTAACATAACAGCCATGACTGCTGCCTTTGTCCAGAAATGTTTTGACAATCAATATAAAATATTTCCACACTAACAGTAGATCTCATCCTTTAGTCACAGTTTAAACATAAAAGTTTAGAGTTTAGATCACAACAACAATGTTCCCTGGGATAATAACATGATATATATATATATATGCTTGCTACAATCAAATATGTTGATCATTAGGAGCTTTCAATTAGAAATTGTATTAACTGTCTTATTAGAGCTCACAGTCACAGTTCATCACAGGTTTTGAGGTGTTTAGCAGTTCAGGTTGAAGTATTTGCACTCACTTATTCCTGTGAACTATAAGGGTGCTGAAAAGAGCCCTGGCAACAACATCTCACAGCTCAGCGCAGTTTGTCTTGCTGATAACAAAACATTACACAGTGACACCAGAGTGTTGACACTGCGTATCGACCGAAGAAGCTCATGTTTACTGTACAAAGCTATCAGACCTGTCTTGTGTTCTCAGGAATCTTCCTTCACTCTTTCCTCCCTTTCCAGTGTCAAACGCTCACATACATTCAACACTATACATAATCCTTTTTCAAATGTTATAATCTTTGACTTACTGCATTTTTTTCCACAGTTTTCTTCATATATTACTATACATTGCTCTTTTTTAAAATTTGAGTCAGTTTTCTAACCATAGCCTCAAGGGATAGATTCATCATGTCCTTTGTATGTAAACATGACAGCGTCATGCAATACATATTTACTTGATGGTGGTTTGACAGTTTTTTATGCTTTCCCTCTCCTCTCAGGGACGTATCAGTCAACTAGAAGCAGATCTTAATGATGAGCGCAGCAGTGCTGACCGCCTGATGGAACGATTAGACAAAACCAAAGAGCAGGCAGGTTTACTCCCTCACTCTCTTTTCTACACAAAGCTCTAACTTTCTATCTGCTCACATTCATAAATTCACCTAGCCCTACATCTGGTTTTATCATAAACAGATTGGGCTGGGGGGCTGAGGGCTGAGTACTTATGTTTCCGCTCAGACACTGAAAGTTGCTGACTGGTGTTTCCAGCCTGGTTGTGAAACAAGTTTTGTTTTTGTTTCTTAATGTTCACTTTGCCCTGAATCATGACTAAAACCCCACTGACTTCATATATGTTTCTTCATTTCTGAGCCACACATCCTCAGTGTGCCTGTAAAAGTAGGCCACCATTTATGGGAGCAAACTGATGCAGACTAATTGACACAAAACACTATTTTGGGCACATTGCAAAACAAAAACAGCTAACTATTGTGAGCAGCTATTCACACTCCCTTCACTGGGCCTCTGGATGTTATTAGAGAGCCTTTAGATCTGATGTGGCTGCTCAGACCAGACAGCATTTCCTCTGACTTTAGGAATTAAGCTGAGATTTTTTCATTTAATCTGAAGGCGATTGTCAACAGGTCTTGCCCTTTTTAAGGCATTGTTTTCATTCAATATGGAACGTAGTACGTATGCAGTGGAAGCGCATATTTATCTCTGTGGTTAGAAATTTGCATAAAGAATTAGTTTGTGGTCCAGTGCCAACACATCTTACGCTTGTTAACTTACTAAACATTTATGGTATGTTATATATTATGACTAATTGTTTAAGACAGTGGTTTCTAATCTAGGTGTTGGGCATCTCCAAAGGGTGAAAGTTCTGATACACACATTTCTGGACTTTTGACTGAATGTTTGCTTTGTTTTGTGAAATTTTGGATTATTTTACCTCTTTGAGCCTCAAACAGTTATTTAAATAAAGCCATTGTCTTTGGTGGAACTCATAAATATCTGAAAAATGAAAGAGGCTCCAACTAGACACTGCTCTTTTCTGAGAGGCCACAGGACAAAAGGGTTGGGAAACTGTGGTTTAATCTTTAACAATGTGTTTAATAAATTTTTCTTTATGTAAAATCTTAATATGTGCAGTAACTCATAACTATGTCATACAATAATATGTAAATACTAAAGTACAAATATCTCAAAATTGCTCAGCACCTGAGTAACTGTACTCAATGACTTTCCACCACTGCTGAAAGGTAAAAACTGAAAACTGTGTTTCTGTGTGACAGATGGATCAGATGAGGAACGAGCTGATGCAGGAGAGAGCAGTCAGGCAGGACCTGGAGTGTGACAAGATAAGCCTGGAGAGACAGGTACTGACTCCTGACCCACACAATGCCTGGATAGCCAGGAAGTTAAAGTAGCGGGACGTTAAAGGAGTTTAAAAAGTAACGTTTTTTTTTAAAAGTTCTTAGCACACCCTCAGTCAGAGATGTGGGTTATGCTCTGCATGTTTGATCCGATCACCTCTTAAATATATATAATAAATATATGTCATATATATATATATGAAGTATTAAAATGTTAAAGTACATAAAGTGCACAAATGTATGCATTTAATACTTGATATATATATATATATATATATACTTGATATATACATATACATATGTTTTTTTTTTCAAATGTTATACTGTACTGAAAATCTTGAACTGATCTCTACTTAAACTGAGAATACTCTATCCGCTGATGAATGCCATGAGATGTGGCTGAAAGCTCTGGACAATTTCCAGAAAGTGGACCTGGTATTAAGAATGATAATGAAGCATCAAGCTTACAGTATATTTAGGGGGTTGAAAATCTACAAATAAAATCACGTAAATTTAAAGAAAAGAAAACTAAAATGACTTCTAAATAGATCATGTGATGGCTGACACCATCTTTTTCTTTTAAACTTTTGTTATTGCTGAGTATTTAATTCCATTTTATTATATTTATCTTTACTTGCCTGTTTACACCCTGGTTCAACCATGTAAAGCACTTTGCAACTTTGTGAAGAGTGCTGTATAAATAAAGTATTAAACTATATTATCACCAACCCCATGTGTAACTCAGCAAACCCTGCCTATCTGGCATCAGACCTGCAGGACATTTAATAGCCCAGATAATCCAGCATCATTACTCTCAGCGCACATCTAAATGTTAGTGTTAACCTACTTAAGGTAACCTGCAGGCTTTTCTTGTTTCTGTTTAATTCAGTGTTAATCACCAAAATGCAAAGCTGTTTTTTTAAATTGTGAAATCTGTGTTGTTTACACCCCTCTGTATTTGTGTCACGACACTCAACACCTCTTTAATAATTTCCTCCTTTAACTGTTTTTCTCCATCATGATCACACACACAAAAACATCACTCAGCAGGCGAGAGTTAGAGGATCTTGTAGGTCTGATTTATAGCCTCCGGTGCCCAGCCTGCTCAGGTGTGTTGCATCCCTGAAAAAGTCTCAGCTCCACCCACCAACTTCCTGGATTAAAAGTGAATAAACACAGCAACATGGAAGAACAACATAGGGCCAATGCTGAGGTCGTCAGTACCTTCCATGCATTTTCTGGCACAGGGCTGTACTTCGTTTAGATCAGTGGTATAATGTGAAACTCTTGGCTGGACTGTGTATACCACCATCTGCCAGCATGTGTTCATGCATGCAGTTTTGCCTAATTTATGACATTCTTCTGTTTCATTTCCTCTGTCAGAATAAAGACATGAAGAGCAGAGTGACTCATCTGGAAGCATCACAGAAGACCAACCAGGATTCACTTGTCTCTAAACTTAACAGCCGCATCCAGGAGCTTGAGGAAAGGTTGCAAGGAGAAGAGAGGTGAGCACCTGCACATTAAATAATGACCTTATAACATTAAACATTTGCAGACATAAATGGAAACAGTTTGTATATACCAGTGAAGGATAACACTTGAAAGACACTTTGGATAATGGCTCCATCAGATACTTGATGGCTGTCGAGCAGTGAACCCACTCATATCACTTTCCCTGTGGTTGTAAGGTTAAGTGTCTCTGGTCCAAACACACTGGGAAGGTGTTGAGTTACAGGGAGCTGCAGCAGCGATGTGATCTCTTGGTGCTTTTGCCCTCAGAGACAACAACAACCTGCAACAAGTGAACCGCAGGCTGGAGCGCAAGGTGAAGGAGATGAAGATTCAGGCGGACGAGGAACACGTCAACCTGCAGAGCCAGAGAGACCAGGTAGACACGTCTTTTAAACACAAAGTTGTCAAGTTGTCGGGAGCAGCAGACTTGACTTGTGATTCAATATCTCACTTCTGTGAACTCTGCAGCTGACTCAGAGACTGAAGACGGCGAAGAGGCAGATGGATGAGGCGGAGGAGGAGATCGAGCGTCTGGAACACGCTAAAAAGAAGCTGCAGAGAGAACTGGACGAACAGATCGAGGCCAACGAGCAGTTTCATGGCCAACTGAGTGCACTGCGGAATGAGATGAGGTGACCACTGAGTTTCTGTGTTTAATGTAAATCAAATCACATTGTACTTTAACTCTAGTAATTGAATATATATATATATATATATATATATATATATATATAATTTATATATATATGTTTTTTTTTTTGCATTAACAGGCGTAAGAGGAAATCACCTCCTTTGATTAAGGTTGTGGAGGACGATGTGAACAATGTGGATGACTTTGGATCTGACTGATTGACTGACGTGTGATAGCAACAAAATGCAGTCATTTCTGGACTTTATGAAGGGGCTTTGGACTTACTGTGAAGAATCGCTGATATCATAATTCAACATAATTCTATTAACAGCTCAGGTGTGATTTCATAATGTTTCCAGTTGTGAATAGCATGGCACCTTGCCAAGGCTGACCTCTTGTGGCAACATATGTAACTACAGTATCTGACAAACATGTTTTTCAGTGCAACAGAGAAACTGGCTTGAAACTTACTTTTACGTAAATTGATTAATTTGTTCCCTAAGTTATTCGTTGTTGTTTTTTGGTGTGAGTTAATATGGTGCAAACTGTAAATCTTAAACTAATGAATAAATCTATCCCAACATTCTCTCATGTTTATACACCAACTGTAAAGTGGTGGTAGATGTAGAAGTATTCAGATCCTAACTAAAAGTAACAATACCACACTGTGAAAATGTTCCACTAAAAATAAAAGTCTTGCATTCAAAACGTAAAATTATGTAAGTATTAGCAGCACAATGTACTTCACTATAAGTACTCATTATCCAGAAAATGTTCCCTCTCTGTTTCTTATATCTGATGTTTCTGGATTAATGTTACTGCTGCATTAATGTGTATGTAGCATTTTACTGCTGTAGATGTTTATGGTTGAACTAATTTTAACTATTTTATATACTGTTGTTAGTAGCTAGTTTATTCTACAGCAATGCATCATGTTCTATAAAATCATCATATGTTTCTAGTGTTGCTGTCCTGTGGGAACCACATATCTCTAAAAATTCAACTTTTCATGAGGTCAGAAAAACAGCCCTGTTTTCAGCTTAGTGACGATGCATTTTCCAGCTAATCCAAGGGTACGGTGTAAATTGTTAATTTTGCTCAAGAAGTGGGAGTATTTTCTCAATACATAAAGGAACACTTCAAACCTTCATTAGAAAGATCACCAAATCAGGAGATACATGGTTTTCACTGGATAGGAAGCGTATGAAAAATTGTAATCTGAAAATTAACTAGTAACTAAAGCTGTCAGACAAATGTAGTGGAGTAAACGTTACAGTATTTGCCTCTGAGATGTTGTGAGGTAGAAGTATAAAGTTGCACAAAATGGAAAAACACAAAAGTAAAGTACCTCAAACTTGTACTTAAGAACAGTACCTGCGTAAGTTCTTAATTACATGCCACCACTGATGACTACACACAGAAATAAAGAAAACCTGATTTGAATTGGTGTTTAATGGAGTACAAATCACACCTGTCTATCACTTGGCCTGTCGTCTGCTATGAAACTCTTTGTGTTGACGAGGCTGACGAAGGAGTGTGATGGTTGTACAAATGGATCAATGATCTGAGCTGAATGGCTGCAGTCGGGTAGAGGTGGAGATTTGACACGAGAGCTCTGATCAACTCCGGAGATTCACACTGCTGAACATTTGGTAGTTTTAACAGCATTTGGCACAGTGATACATGGAAATACAACAAAAGCCAAGCATGAGGCAACACTGTGCTCTCAAACATGGAATACTCAAGGAATTCCTGGCAGAATTCCTGGGGACATTTGTCTTGGTTGTAAGTAGCATTTTGTATTATATATATATATATATATATATATATATTACTTTACACTATATATTTGCCTTAAAAGTTGTTTCAAGTCTGACATCTTGTTTAGTATTGAGCTCCAGACTGCTCAAGTTTGTGTTCAGAACTGTTCTTGTTCCATATATGCTCTTCATTATGTTATCTTGTTGTTGTCAAATTAACAGATGTCAGTGAAAAACTGTTGTTCGCTTCCTTTCTGTTTTTCAGTTGTTTGGCTGTGGCTCAGTCGCTCAGACTACCCTCAGTCGAAACACCCTGGGTGAGCCTCTCACCGTCCACATTGGCTTCTCTGTAGGGCTGATGATGGCAGCGTATGTTGCTGGTGGAGTGTCAGGTAAATGTGCTTCTAACTTCAGCACCTAGTTATTTATTTCCACTCAGGTAGAACTTATCTCACATGAGCTGCCACACCCCACTCAGAGTGGCTGATATGGTACAGCATGTGCAATGTAATTTAATGAATACTTGTTAATGGATGTTGCTGAGATCAATTTCCTACTCTACTGGGTACTGGTATGTTGTCAAATCATCTGAAAAACATCAGTTTTAATAATATAGTTGCTTGTTGTTTGCAGCTTCTTTGCTTCATTTGATCTGCTGCTTTGTACTACAGACAGTAGTTAACAGACAACCTGTGCCAGAATATATAAACAGTCTGACACAGCTCGCTTGTATCTGTTGTAATGAAAACGTTGTTACTAGTGAGGCTTGCAGCTTGTAATAATATAACTTTACGGCTTCCTGTCCAGCCATGTGCAACCTCCACGGCTCCAGTGTCAGCAGGAACGTGCCAGCTCTCTGTCCAGATTCAATGAATGTGGTCTGACCATTGATTTGTTAGTGTTAGTGCACAACCTCTCTGGGGTCATACATAACCCTGGGCACTAAATGTCCTGCAAACTACATTGATCATAGGCTACGTTCATCTGTCTCTGACAGAGACCAGACTCCAAACGAGACTGCTTGCCTCATCTGAGCAGCAGCTTCTTCCAATTTTACATCAAAAGGACCAAATAGATTACATTATAGAAAACATGGAAGACAGATTGCCAACTGATTTTTAATATGCTTTTAAACAATTAAAACGGGCAGGATGTAAGCACAGTTTGATGAAAAAAAAGGAACGGAATAAAGCCGCTTTTGTTTGTTTTTTGACTTATAGGTTGAATTTCTAATATGTGACCATTATTCTAATTGTGAACATACATAACAAACCCTGCACCGCCCCAGGTGCCGCTCCCCTTCTGCTGCCCCTTGTAAATGTGACAGCTTCGTTAATGATGGAGAGGATATTATGGCGGCCAGCCACCCCCACCCTCTGCGCCCCTCTCTCATTCTCTGCTTTGTCCTCTGTCCCAGGGGGCCATGTGAACCCTGCAGTGTCTCTGGCCATGGTGATTCTGGGCAAACTGAAGATCTGGAAGTTTCCCTTCTATGTCATCGCTCAGTTTCTTGGAGCTTTTGCTGGGGCTGCTGCAGTCTTCGGGTTATACTATGGTGAATACACCTATGCTTTATTCCCTTATACATGCATATTAAACCATAACAGTTGTTAATGATCTCCAAAAACTTAGATCCTCCCAAACTTGAAAAAAAACTCTTAATGGATCCCTGTGCACAGTTACAATTATGTATTTGTCCTCCTCACAGATGCTTTCATGGACTTCACCAGTGGGGTTCTGTCAGTGACAGGAATCAATGCAACAGGTCACATCTTTGCTTCCTACCCTGCGAGACACCTGTCCGTCCTCGGCGGCTTCATCGATCAGGTGAGCTCTGTGCACTGTGACCCAATGACCTACCCTCTACTCTGCATCGCCACTCCCATTCAGGCTCTAAATACTGCAAAGTCTGACAAATGTAGCTAATGCAATATTGATTGCCCCATTTAGTCTGCGAACACCCCGTCTTTTGCTTAGTTTTGGGTCTAATGACCCATTTCCTGGCATTCACTGGAAGGTCAAATCTATACTTAACACCATTTTCCGTCTTTTTAGTCTGTGCAGCGATCCAAAAATAACACTTCTACCAGCTTAAAACTGTTGAAAACCACATCAGGTGAACCAGATAAGTCTAATCAGTGTGACTGTGCTTATGTTATTGTTTCCTTTTGAATATCTGTGTAACAGCGGTGCTGCAGGTTGTGGTCATTAAATACTTTTTATTTAAATAATTAATGGCAGTTAAAACCTAGATTTGAAACATTAAGATCAGACTTACTTGTTTTAATGATATCTATCTATATGATACATATATGATATAGCAAATGTGATATTAATGTAGTCTACTCAATACAGCCAATACAGGTTGATTCTAGGCATTATATTTATTTTTAAAATATATGATATTTACACAAAGACATTCACATATACTCAGATATACATGAATGTAAAGTAAACAGAAATGTGTGCAGGAGAGGTAGGAAGCTAAGAGCTTCTCTCTTAAAAACGCAAGGCGATATAAACACAATAACAAAAAATACAAATAATCAGGGAAAACAAAATCAATCAACGCTGTAGTTGTACCTGCCTAAACTCTGCTGTTTATCAAACGAATGGCGTTCTGCTCCTGCAGGTGGTGGGGACAGGTATGCTGGTCTTGTGCATCCTGGCTATCATTGATGATGAAAACACTGGAGCTCCCAAAGGTGTGCAGCCACTGGCTATTGGTCTGATCATCATGGCCATTGGTGTGTCCATGGGACTGAACTGTGGCTACCCCCTCAACCCTGCCAGAGACCTGGGACCCCGACTGTTCACAGCTGTAGCAGGATGGGGCATGGAGGTCTTCAGGTACTACAGCAGAAGACGACAGATCAGGATTTAAAAAAAACAAACATCTGATTAAAAAATGTTATGTTAAGTTTTGTACCAGTTTTCAATCAAATACACTATTAATGCTATTATACTCTGTGTGGGTCTCTTGGCAACGATCAGACCTTAGAGAAATGACCCATCGTTTAAAAAAATTGATTTATTAGTTGTAATGTCATATGAGATAATGCTGAGCCAGGAAAATTGAGAACTATAAAGAAACATGGAATAAATAGATGTTACATCTGAAGAGAACTGTAATTTTATCAACCTACATAGTTAACTCAGTAATTGTAGTGTTAGACTTTGGATTGTATGCGTAAAATGTTACATGTTGATTAATGAATTGTAATCCTAAAAGTAGCTAAAAGTCCATAGTGGCAAAATGTGAATTGCTATTTTTGAGAGAGAACCAAAACAAATGTTATTGTTTCATTTTCCGCAAAACAATGTTCATTTGTTTGTATTGTTTATATAAAGACATGCATCCAATCTTTATTAACAAATTAATTCAATCCAATAATAAACTGAGACAGTTTAAATTATGACACATACACACACAGATATATATATATATGCCTGCCTGCTGAGCTGTTGACATGAACTACGCTGTTATATAATGTCACATGCACTTAACAGATGCAGTCGATGCTTGTGAATGATCCAGGGACCTGCAGTGGCCTATGTGCCTGCTGCTTGTGAGACTGCCAGAGACATATTGAACTCTTTCCTCTTATTCCTTTGTATGCTTCCCTTTAGCACTGCAGACAACTGGTGGTGGATCCCTGTGGCAGGGCCCATGGTGGGGGGCGTGGTCGCAGCCGTCATCTACTACCTGCTCATTGAGCTGCACCACCACCGTGACGAGCCTGAGAAGCCCCACGAGGAGGAAGACGAGGAGGAAGACGAGGAGGACGAGGATATCAGTCTGAAGGACAAATATGAGATGATCACCATGAGCTAAAAAAAAACAACAATAACCTCCAGGACTAACTGGTCAGAATCCGCTGTTTTACTGTCAGTCAGGTGAAGAACAATCCGGCACAGCTTCGATCTGTAAGGACAGGTTTCCTCTTGTTAGGGCTCTCTTTGGCAAGCACGTAATAATAGGATAAGCTGTAACTCTGCTGCTTGACTTTATGCTCTGCAGAGACAAGCTTTTCAATTCAGTGTCTACAACATTAAGAGCATTTATGGGTAAAAAACTTTAGGAAAATAAATTAGGAAATGTTTTAGAACAGCAGCTAAATAAGCACTGCGAATATTGGTTTGGTCTCTGCTGTGGGTAGAAATACACAAAACACGCAGAAAGTTGAACCGTCTTTGTCAAATACTGAACCCACCATCCAAACCAATACTTTTTATGTTTCATGAACACAATCCCAGTCCTGTGTGCTTCACATTGTTATGATTTTCATATATATTCTCATATATATGTAAATACTGTATATTATAGATATTAGATACAAAATACCCTTTGGCTCTATTCACTTGTAAACGATTGGTACTGGACTAATAGTTTTACATGCCAGTTCCTTTTATGTTTGCTCCAACTTTCTTCAATGGTTGTGATGACATTATCTTTATATTCACTTAAAACCTTTTGGGATTTTTTTTTTGGTTCTAACTTGTAATTCTTTTCTTCGTTTGCGAACCTCCTGTTTATTATTAATATTTGTATTTTACTCAGTGTTGTTTTGTCTACATTAAAGTTTCTACAAATAGCAATTTCATAATAGATATTTCACTTCAGGGGCTTGTATCACATACTGCATCATCTATTACATTCATCACTGAAAACCGCAGTTAAGGTGACTGAGTTTGTTGATGTAATGTTCCTCTCAGCATTTACATCATTACATAATATATATCCTCATACATCCCTTAAATTGTTGTGTAGGCCTTAATAAACAATGCGATAAAGTGAAAGAGGACAGTAACAGCAGACATGAATCTCACCAGCAGTGCAAGTACATTTATTAGGCCTAAGATTGAACACCTTCACCGACACAAGAGATGGATCATTTAAGTTTAGTTGTTAGGATTGCAGAGGATGATTACACCTCACAGTGTCAGCTCAGAGCATTATGCTGTAAAATATTTCCTGTGCGAGCTGATTACTCTAGTTAGTGTCCTTGTGCATATCAAAGATGATCTTAGTCACAGTGGGATGTCTGATTTGAACTCTAGCAAAAACTCCACTGAATTGAAAAGTTTACTTAGTGATCCCATCCAGACTCCACAAATGATTAAAAAAATCTCATTGGAAAATCCAGAAACTATGAACTTGTGGGTATTTTCCATTTCAAACGTTTAACTGCCGGAGACTGAAAAGGTTCAAGGTTTTAAATTTCCACATCACACCTGTATATGTTGCATATTGAACCATGATCAACTCCCGAACAAGTTGTGATGTCACAAACTCGTATATACTTTAGTAACTTTCTCCCTTAAGTAGAATTTAAAAACATGCATTTAGTGTCAAACTCTGCACATGCATGCTACTGCTTAGTTACTATAGCTTTCAGATTTATAAATCGGAGTCAGAAGAGTGGAGTAGAAGTATACAATTGCATATGTGGATATACTAAAGAAGAGTACAAGTACCTCAAAATAACACAACTCCACTCTTCATGCTAAGTGTCAGAGACAGGGTGAGGGTCACTGTCTGACACCAGGGCCAAGCCAGTCTGGAAGAGAAAACAGCACAAGAGTACCAGTACAAGAAGCCACCACATCCTCGGAGTGGAGAGGTATCTGACACCAGCCTGAAGGTCAAAGTAAAGCTTGTATTGTGACAAGTTTTAACCTTGTTGCATACCAGCCGAAACCACTCAGCTGTGAAGGACACCCTAACGGCAAGCTTGTACAACGTGATACATCAACAACCGATCACAAATTCCTTGCTTAACTGCACCAACGCCCCAACGGGAGACTGCAAGTTGAAAGCAGCGCCTTAGTTTGTTC
>NC_060171.1:14291605-14337498 GCF_021292245.1 Micropterus dolomieu | reverse complement strand
CATGGGGGCGCCAGAGAAAATACCAGTAACGATTCATTGTGGGGCTAGGGGGAAAGTTAGAGAAACACCATAGTCAGTATAACGTCTCCTCTGGGGACCATGAACGTCTGCACACAATTTGACGGCTTTCCGGTCACACCCGACTTGTTCATTAGGCACTGGAAATTACAGTTTATCCTGAGGGGAAAGTGAATGTGTACGCCAAATTTCATGACGGTGAGTGATTTCACTCAAAATCACAAAAATCAATCTCATGGGGGCGCTAGAGAAAATATCAGTCACAATTCATTGTGGGGCTAGGGGAAAAGTCAGGGAATCACCATAGTCAGTATGATGTCTCCTCTGGGAAATGTGAACGTCTGTACACAATTTGGTCAAGACGACTGAGAGAATTCAGTTGTAGAATTCTCGCTGCCACGCAGGCCAGCTGAAAATTCCACCAGAAAGTGGCCGCGTGCGTTTTGAGGGCTTTTACTGTTTGAAGTACGTGGACTTGAAACTGGCCAAATACCAGGTGTGTCTTCATCCCGAAAGCGTGTCAGTCCAAATCTGACTTATTCACTAAGCGGCGGTGGTCCAGTGGTAGAATTCTCGCCGCCACGGAGGCCAGCTGAAAATTCCACCAGAAAGTGGCCGCGTCAGCTCCTGTGGGTCAGCTTCATCGAGCATTGGTGGTTCAGTGGTAGAATTCTCGCCTGCCACGCGGGAGGCCCAGGTTCGATTCCCGGCCAATGCAGTGACAAGTTTTAACTTTGTCGCATACCAGCCGAAACCACTCAGCTGTGAAGGACACCCTAACGGCAAGCTTGTACAACGTGATACATCAACAACCCATCACAAATTCCTTGCTTAACTGCAAGCATCGTTACAAGAACAAGGTGCAGGTCCAGCCGAAATTGATTTTATCAGAAGTGGGATTCCCACCAACGCCCCAACGGGAGACTGCAAGTTGAAAGCAGCGCCTTAGTTTGTTCTGTGCCGCTCTGACTTGTTTCAGATGGTTGCGTAACTTTCTGAGCCAAAATTTCAATCTTACCCAAAATGAGACATTGGTTTGACCTCATCGTGGGCCAAGAGGAAAAGTCAAGGGACCACTAAAGTCAGCAGGATTCATCTTCTGCGGAAAATGAATTTCTGTACCAAATTTCCTCAAGGCTTGTTGAGACAGCATGGATAGCAACAACTCTCAAGGTGACTGAGAACATATGTTTTCAGGGCTTTTAAGGTATGAGGACATGAAACTGGCCAGGTGTGTCTTCATCCTGACTTATTCATTAGGCATTGGAAATTACAGTTTATCCTGAAGGGAAACTGAATGTGTGCGCCAAACTTCATGACAATACATCCAGTAGTTGTTGAGACATTTCACTCAAAATCACAAAAATCAATCTCATGGGGGCGCCAGAGAAAATACCAGTAACGATTCATTGTGGGGCTAGGGGAAAAGTTAGAGAAACACCATAGTCAGTATAACGTCTCCTCTGGGGACCATGAACGTCTGCACACAATTTGACGGCTTTCCGGTCACACCCGACTTGTTCATTAGGCACTGGAAATTACAGTTTATCCTGAGGGGAAAGTGAATGTGTACGCCAAATTTCATGACGGTGAGTGATTTCACTCAAAATCACAAAAATCAATCTCATGGTGGCGCTAGAGAAAATATCAGTCACAGTTCATTGTGGGGCTAGGGGAAAAGTCAGGGAATCACCATAGTCAGTATGATGTCTCCTCTGGGGAATGTGAACGTCTGTACACAATTTGGTCAAGACGACTGAGAGAATTCAGTGGTAGAATTCTCGCCGCCACGCAGGCCAGCTGAAAATTCCACCAGAAAGTGGCCGCGTGCGTTTTGAGGGCTTTTACTGTTTGAAGTATGTGGACTTGAAAATGGCCAAATACCAGGTGTGTCTTCATCCCGAAAGCGTGTCAGTCCAAATCTGACTTGTTCACTAAGCGGCGGTGGTCCGGTGGTAGAATTCTCGCCGCCACGGAGGCCAGCTGAGAATTCCGCCAGAAAGTGGTCTATGTATACATTGCATGATTGCACTCATGGAGCAGAGAGGAAAATCAGTTTGTATAGACTGACCGGCTGCTCAATAACAATACACGTGCGTGTGATTCTCGTCTCTCACCTACGGGCCAGGCTTTGAATGATGTGGGGGACAACATTACTGTGCTGATTCAGCACTGACGGTCTTCTCACCATAAGAAAACAGTCTTCTGAGAACGTCGTCTGTAAGAGTTTGAATTTGTGTGAAATCTCATAGACACACCGAGTAAGTTCAATATGAGGAAAGCTCCTTCCCCAAAGCAGCTGACACCTTCAGTTAAACTGATCTATTAATATTTTGTTGTCTAAAGGTTGTTTTAATTTAATGAAAGACTTGATCTGAGAATAACAGATGGGGTTTCTTATAGCTGGCAGCATATTGTAATGATTAGTGACTTTCATTTCATTAGACATACTAACCATACTAACATAACTATAATCTATAATCTAAGACTGACTGTGGGAGCCTTGATAACCTAATGGGCCTTATCTGATACTGGACAATGAACTGGGAGTTATATTCTTTGCTACCACTGTGTTTCCATTCTTTGCTTTGCTGTTATCAGGGTCAGCTGCTCACTGGAGCCAGTGTTAGCCACCACTCAGTTCAGTCTGGGTGCCACTCACCAGGCCGGTGCCACTTTTACAATCATGCTTTGTCACTGCACGGAGAGACAAAAGGTGATGCTGCTCGCTTACCGGCTGCGATGTCAGCTCCTTGCTGGGAGCTGAAAGTCTAAATGTAGCATACTGACCAGGGTTGGTAACACTGTCCTCTCTGCTAGGACACTGTTTCAGACAAGGAGTGACATCAGCTTGAAGAGAACTGAGAGAAAATGGTCTGCAGCATCAGTAATAACAACAATATAAACTTTGTGGAACACAGCTCATCGCCTGCATTATCTAGAAAATATTGAACCTAAACTCTTGTTGTGGGTGACCGCGCTCGTTCATGTCACAGCCAACGACTGCAGCTGAGGATTCGCATTGAAAATCAATAGCAGACCACATTCCATTGCATGTGCAAATGCCTGCTTCCAGGATCTGACATACACTTTCCAATGGTTGTTGCATCATCAAACACACTCATGAGGAAAGAGTCATCAAGAGGTATAGGCGATTAATATTAACGCGTGTGACAAACACATGGAATAAAGTGCTTGGCTGTGCAGGACATTACAGCACGCTGTCATGTGAGTAAGGAAAATAAGTGGCTGCATTTCCTTCTGCCAAATTCATTCAAATGAATAGAGCATTACAGAGCCCATGTATTATTTGGAGTTCCTAGGTTGAAGTAAACGACGGCTGTAGTACTGTTCGATGGAAACAAATGAGAAGCTGCATGAGGCTTTGTGGTGTTGATGTTGGTGCCTCACAGGCTGCTCCAAAACCTTCACCCACAGCAGCAGCTGCTCCCTCTGCTGTGGACGCCCCCATACTGCATTGAACAAATGTACTTTACAGGAACTGTATTTTCCACATTACATTTTAAATTAAGGATACAGGTTCCATAGCCACAACACTAGAGGAAAGGCAAGTTATCAAGCATTTGTAAAGTTCATCTGAATACAATGTAATTAATCCTAAAATCCCCTTTTCCGACCCCACACTTCATGATCATCCAGAATTCAAAAGATAATAGAACATAAAAAATAAAACATGATGATATAACTCTGACACATCCTACCTTAGTATTAATAACATCTGATTCCTTCATGCAAAAAGCTGGCCATATACATACATACTGTGCACTAATGCAGCTAAAATACGGTATCAAGAGGGGTACCCGAGTGACTTAAAATTGTATATCAATAAAGTTGGGGGACTTGCGAGAAACAGATTACATTTATAAGGATTAATTGAGGCTGGTTTTCAGTTGGAGACCTTCAGGCATCAACAGGAAAAAGTGAACATAGTTGAAGGTCTCTGACTGAAGGCCTGCCTCAGTAAATGAATATTTCAGACTGTAGCGCGCAGATGTTTTTCCTATACTTCTTTTTACCGAGTGTGTAAAATAGTCAAAATAAAAGCAGCACAAGCACAGCACCATTCCTTCCCGTTTACACCAGCTTGTGAAACATGCTTTGTGTTGTACATTTTAAGCTGTTGAGTGGTGCATTAAAACTCCGTATATTCACAACTAAAACTGCAGAAAACAAATAGACAAAGCCAGAGAGCACACATGACAGACAGTAAACAGGGGTCCATTTTATTTTGAACGAGTCTTTTAATTAATGCATTTCAAGTACTCCAAAAATTACATCTCTTTGCACAATACAATTTGAAATATTTTTTTTTTTTAGTAAAAATGTTCAAAGTGAACAAAAATTTCCGATACTGTATAAAACACAGTGAACATTAAAATAAGACAGTAGTATTACTTTTTAATCTTGTGTTCTTTCGGCCTACATCACCTACTACATTTCAAATCAATTTGGACATTTTCAGTGCACGTTTATCTAAAAACTTTTTTTGTTACCAAGACTACGAAATTAAAAGAAAGTAAATTTACAGGCATTATTCTTCTGCTCTTCTACCCAAACCATGCCACAGGATAACAAAGACAAAAATGAGAATGTAACATTAACTCCATCACCCTGATTTGTTTTTAACCATTGACGGTGGTGGAGAAAGGTACCATAAGCAAACTCCATTTCAACTAGCACATAAGAACATAAATAACTTAGAAGAAAGGAAAGTTTGTCACATATGAACATCTTTGAACAACTTACTCTGGAATCTGAATACAAAAAATTAAATGGATGTATCAAAATGTAATTCTCATTTTCAAATGAAATGCAAATTTTTCGAAGTACTGTACAAGTTTACATGTAAATTCTCTAGGCTTCACAGGCGAGATCCAGCCTAGAAGATGACGCTTAAAAAGAGCTCCATTTTGTACAGACATGAGAAGTTACAACAACCGCTGACCTGCCTAATTCATCTGCCACGTGAAATTAACCATTGACTGTGAGACAAATTGTTTTCAATGTCCCCTCCAGAGCACATGTGTGATTATTACAACCATCAGGATAGTGTTATATTATATTAGTTGTGGTTAGTATTGCATGCATTCAAAAATAAAAATGGCAGGATAAAATTAAGACAGAGCACAAAATAAACTTCCATTGCCGAAAATATAATGCAAAATGCCCGAGGCTTTTTTTGTTGTCGTCTGTGCCAGACTTTTCACCCAACAGTCAATCGGTAGGTGAAATGGTTGCACAGGAAATAAATCCTGGGATTTTGCACAACATATGACCACATCATCATATCCTCTCAGTTAGTGGTATCATGCCATCACTTTCCAAAATACCCCTCATGCTATGCTGCAGCGAGGGGAGGAAGAAAACACCTGAGATCACAACTCCTTCATTTGTTCCATTTAAAGTGGCTCCAGAAACGTTACAGGTGCGTCCTGTATTTTATAAAACCTGTGCACAAAGATCAGCTGTATAAAGTTTTATGGCACGCTGATGTAAACTCACACTGAGGCCTGCACTCATGAGCTCTTAAGGGGATTCAGTCCATGATAGAAATCTGATCAGGAGAAAAAAGTGACTTTAAAATAAAATAAAAAAAATGAATATCATACAGCCGCTTGTCTCCGGTGAAACTAGTGAACACACTGAGGAATGTGTGACAATACTGCTGCATTACACTGCTCTGTCCGTGTTTCAGGACAAACATTAGTACCTGTCGAAGTAAATAGTGTTGAGTGACATACAAATATTACAGACCTTGGTCAATTAATAGTCACATTTAACAAATGTGTCTGCATGCCCACATTGAAAAGTTCTTAGATTTGCTATCTGAAGAATAACAGAATGATTTAATCTTACAATTTCTTTTTTTTGTACATCCACACCGGAGTCATTTTTTAAATTTATTTCAACACTCATGTAAACTAGCTGTAACATGACACACTCTCACTTCTAAACTAAGCCACGGCAGCCTATCACTTTCCCTTCATATCTGAACAGGTAGAATCATCATCAGCTTCAGTTAGTGGTTATTCATTCTTTATAATCAAAATCGGTAAAAGACGAAAAAACAAAATCACACACACACACACACACACACACACCGAGATGATCTCCGCTTTCTGTTCCCATGACTCTTTCACTCCTTCAGCTTGTTACACAACATGAGCAAAATCCGATTTTAGCTAGACAAAAAAAAAAAAAAAAAAAAAATGAAAAAGGGGACCTTGAACATGAAGGCGTGAAAAGTGGAATATCGTGACCTTATTGTTTGAAATTCAAAATCTAGCAATCTATCATTAGTGAAAGAGATCCACCTGATTGGACGACTGTGAAGAGTACTTGATGGCGTCAAATCCCCAACAACAACGTCCAAGGAACTCATCACAACCATCACGCCTTCAATTATGTGTTAAGAGTCCTGAGAGCACTAACCAAAAAATAAAAGAAAAAAAGTGAAGAATTACACATTTACAGTAGAAGAAATAGTTTGTTTTCACTTATGATACACTAAATATGTACAGTCACATGCAGGAGACTGTCTGCACGAGAGACTGGAGCCTGTGTCTTTTGCCGTTTGACATGTGTAAATCACAAAAGTGCCGCAAATCCCCACTGAGTGTCTCTCAATCCTGGCAAGAATGGCGAAAAGAAAAGCACAAAATTCACCAGCAGCTACGGGCTTGTCACTCAAGAAGACGTTGCAAAAAAAACAAAAAAACAAAAAACAAAAACAAAAACACACACATCACAGAATGTACTAAAGCTACACATGACTCCTTAACTCCTTGGCACTCCTTAAAAAAAGAAAAGAGAAAAAAAAAGGGTGGAAAAAGATGCTAGATCGCACTGCATTGGAAATGGCTGATGGTCGAGTCCACTCCACAAAGAGCCAATCGAGTTGCTAGATAGTGTTTTCTCTTTTTCACTTGTCTGTTTTGTCTGTAGATGGAGGATATGATGATGACTAACAACCATGTCAGGCTTTTCTTTGGATGGAGTGACGCTTTTGTTTCCCACTGTAGGCACAAGGAGGAGCCAAGGCATTGGGCGGGGGGATGCGGGGTCTCAGCGTCTCATCTGGCCCATCTGATAGTTCTCTCTGGGCTGACGGTGGTGCCTCTGGGGCTGTGCCTGCCGCGGAGGCTGCCTCTGGGGCTGCCGCTGGCCGCCGTGCCCGTGCTGGTGGGGGTGCTGAGACTGGTGCTGCACCTGGGAGTTAGCGTGCTGTTGCGCTCGCCGCCTCTTCAAAGTGCCTGTTAGGATAAAAGCAGTTAAATTAGCTTGTTGAAAGACAGACTGGCTTTACACCGAACTGAACCACACCTAGTGACGCCACTGGTGCCTACAGTGTGATAACCAGTCTTTTTCTGTTTTTTGACAAAAACAGAAAAGACAGAGCCTTTTTTCGTTGCTCAAGCTCTTAATCGGCCAGTAGACCTGACTCACAGTGTGACGCAGGACGACCGTTTCTCTCTCACTTGTCATCTTTCCTCAGCCCAAAATCACACAGGGTATAGAGGCCTTAAACAGTATGGCAATGATAGTTTAATGGAAATACCATACTGAATAATTTAAGTTGCAATAGGTAAAATACAAGAAGAAAATAAAATAAAAACAATCATACGACACTGTTCACATTCACAGGCAGTGGTGTATAGGTAAGTACACAGTGAGGTGATAAAATCACTTTATTTTGGTTGCAAGACTGCAAACATAAAAATAATAATAGTTATGCCCATAGTAATTTGGGCCTAATAAAAAAAAATGTTTTTTAAAAATTAGGTTCAATGCTAAAAGCCTATAACTGCTTTCAGTAAAGAGCTTCACAAACACTGACCACTGTAATCCTTACTAAGGATTGCATGCATTTGATCCAATTCCACTGCTAATCTAGTAACAATTTGATCACAAACCTATTAAGGCAAAAAAACAGATACTATCATTTCAGTATTTGGTGTAAGACTTGATTAACATACCTAGAATTCTGTTTAATGTTTTTATTAGCTGAGGTATGTAAACTTCTTTTTCAATTTATGCAAGTGGCTTAACGGATTTAACAACTAGGACGTTTTAATTTCAAGGGATGGACACAATGTCACAAACATCAATGTTATGATTAATTTACTTTGTAAATCTCTGGACTCACCTGGAAGTGGTTTGGGAGGGGGAAGTTTAGGGTTACTGCTTGGTGTGTGCACACTACAGATCTTAATGAAGCCAGCCATGAGCATGATGAGGGCAATACCCATCAATAGCACTGCCCACCAATGGGCCTAGAGAAGAGAATGAAGCATAATCAATACAAAAACACCTCATAACAACTAATCAGAATCAAGAAGCTGATACGTACCACAATCCACTCTGCAATGTTCTCATAGAGCTCTGGGTTGAAGATGGCCTTCTTCAGCCTGGCCAGGGGCCCGTCTGCATCTACCAGGCGGCACTTCATGAACACGTCGCAGTAGCCCTTGAAGTCGTTGCAAGGCGAGCCCGCTGGCAGCGTGGTCACTTTCTTATTGAAGAAACGAGCCAGACGCTCTGATCCTGTGCTGCTGCACGTGTTGGGATTCACTGTGGAGGTGACCCACAAAACACAATTCAAATGACAAAAGACAAAATCTCAAAGTACGTTTTATTTTTGAAAAAATTTGTTATAAAAAGGTGGGGGTAAATGACTCACTCTTCTCCATGCAGCACACGTGGCAAAGCTCAGTCTCATCCTTGCCATCTTGGCTGGCACAGGTGCATGCCTCAAGCCCATACTTTTCACAGATGGAGCCAGAGCAGCCCTGCGGGGGAGGAGCATGTGGACAGGCGAGATCAGACACTGACTGGTATGAATATATAGTTGCTATAACAACCACTTCTTCCAGGTGTGAATTCTTCAGCCACTCACCCCGTTGAGGCAGACTTGAGTCTCTCCATGGCAGGCGGTGAAGTTAGCCTTGGGCTCAGACGTGGGGCACTGGGCGCTGACTCCGTTACACATGCCCTGGTGAGCGCACTCAGACTCCTCCCGGCACTTCTCATTACGACCCTTGTAAGAGCACTCCGAAGTACAACAAGGACCCTGGCTGGGACTGGTGAGGGAAAGAAGTGTTCAGTCAAGAATGATCACAAATTAGCTGGAAGATCTTCCTATTGAAGCATCAAAATGGTCAGGCGAACAAAAACGGAGGAATAACATCCACATCTACCTGCAGACTTTGTTGGGCTTTAATTTGCACTTCTTGTTGTCAGCCTGGTTGGCGTCATAGCAGCACTGGTCCCTGCACTGATCACTGTAGCCGCAGTCACACTCCTCTCCTGGCTCCACCAGGCCGTTTCCACAGATGGGCTGGCCAGACTCTGTTTGGGGAAGGAAAAATTCTGAGTCTGGTCCCCAAAAAGTGGAATATTTTGTTTCATACTCTGACTTCTTGTAGTGAGGGCTAAACATGTATGAGAAATCAGACATTTACTGTGAAAACTGTGTCTTTATAAAACCAAACAAATATTGTTCTGAAGAGAATAAGTTGCTGCAATAAACAGGGAATCAAACTGTTCTAAAAGAGACAGACCCTCGAGAGAACTCAATGCCACATTAAATTCAGACAGACACTCGTCAGTTTGTTTGAGGAAAGTCAAAAATGTAAAGCAGTAATGTACCCAGTTTCTGAAAGCATACACACAATATCTAACATTTCCCAGTCATTTCAGCTAAGACAGACATGCATGAGACTTTGAACAACAGCATGTGCAGAAGAGATTAAGCTTTTTAGGCATGCCAATCATATGGTAACTGAGTGACTTTTAAAAAATGTTTTTGCTATGCTACTGATTTGACATTGGTATTAAGCTTGGCGTTTTTTCAAAAAAAAAAAAAAAAAAAGGGATCACAAACCAACTATAACTTTCACGATATGCCAAATACTGTCAGTAAAAATAACACTGGACTAATTTCAAGATTGCTTTTCAAAGCCAATACCTGCCAAAAAGTTGGTGGCATCTCCATTTGCCCGAATGAATTCACTAATTAGGGAAATGGGGTTAAGAACTCCTACACTCATCACAACAGTGAAAGCAGAATACGCATGATGTGGTGTGAAATTACAAAACCTCAAGCCAGACAGTGAAGATGAAGTTAAAAACAGTGAAACGTACCGACAAAGCAGTTGCTTCTCTTTTTTTCCAGGACCTGGCTGATGTTGCGCACACTGCAGATAGAGAACTTATTATTGTTGAGCTTGTCTCCTGATGTAGCTCTTGCATACATGATATAATTGCCCTTCTCCTTCTTGTCTTGGCTCTTGGATTCTCCTGGGGTGCATTCAGATCCTGAGTCGTGCTGAGAGCGAGGAAAAAAAACAGATCACAGGTTAAAAGAAGGGACAAAGCGTACAGGCCTAATAAATTCTTTCTATCCGTGCATAAATGTGGCACAGCTAAGTAACTCACCGGGGAGCCAAAGTTGTGTCCTACTTCATGTGCAAACGTGATATGGGAGACTTTTGGAGGTACGTGGGAGGCATAGTTCTGTACAGTGATTATACCAGTGTTGAGAGACTTCTTTTTTCCGTCCGAGTACAGCTTGCTTTTTTCACAGATGCCTCCGGAGCTCCCTGGGAATGAAAAGCACAAGCTGGAACAAACCTTCCAAACCAAAGCTACAAAAAATTAAGGATTGTGCTCATTAAAGAGGGGGGATCTGATTATTGCCATGATAATGTTTCAATTAATGTCCACATGACATAATGCCTTACTTCTAAAACATAATGAGGCTGATTTATCAACCTGTTTATAGTACATGTTAAATATAAAAAAAAATAAAAATAAAGTATCCTCGCCGGCGGGAGACACACAACCTCCCCACAGTTAATTGAAGATTGTGCATTATTTTAAACATCAAATTAAGAATGTAGCACAGAAAACATCTTAGTTGCTATTTCACTTTACCACATCAGTAACAGAGTGCAACCAAACCTTGGGGAATCACCACATCTGCATATTGTCTGAGTTGATATTTGAAGCTGCAGTTGGTTCTCATAACAGTCTGAATCAATCAGTATTTGCAATCCCAAATACCACTGACACTTTTTCTTGTTGTAGCTGCAATGTACAATCCAGATAAGTACAATTAACTTATACTGTAAATTAGGAATGCTTTCCTAGAATAATCTCATTTTCAACCAAGATTGGGTGTCCCTAATGATAATGTTCCTACAACCCAGTACAAAGAATACAACGTGTTGTCTACTGGTTTAAAAACGTTACGTTTGTATTAATATCTTGCTTTCAAAAAAATAGGAAAGATTTTTTGCAGTTGCTGATCACACATGACACACCAACAGTACCTGAAGGGGCTCCCACCCAGGCCAAACCCAACACCCCGTCATCAAAGTCTCTGTCCGTGAAAACATAAGCCAAGCAGTAGTCGTCATGGTTCTGCTCCGAGTTCAGCTCCAGGAACTTCTCCACCCCGATGTTGGCAAAGCGGAACGGGTTGGACCTGTCCCTCTCATCGTTGGTGGTGTTTATCTACACAAAAGGGTGATGATGAGCTCAGAGGGAAGAAGTGGTCAATTCTAAAATGTAAACTTAAATAAAAATATAAAGTCAACACCAGACTTACCCTGATCCTTTTCACCATGAAGCTGATGTTGCGAATGCCCATGAAGTCTGTGCCCTGATAGATGGCATCAATAGCTTTGACATGACTGGAGATCTGAAAGAGTAAGACATAATGAGAAAAGCTTCAACCACCAGTGTTGAAACACATTGCCAGACTCAATCCAAACTGTGTGCAACCTATAACAAGGAAATATCGTTCTCATTTTTCTGCATAGCATACTGTCAAATAGTTTTAAACCATTGTGATTTTGTTTGTGCCACATCCGTGGGTTGACCAATGTTTGACTAGTTAATAGGGCTGGGCGATAAGGCCAAAAATGTTATCACGATAAAGAAATTTCATATAATTCGATATCTATAATTATCACAGTAAATGTCAAATAATTACTTCTTTCAAGTTTAAAGACTGATTTTTGCTCCTAAGTGAAAATTAAAAGAATCCAGATCGTTAACTGTGTGGTTAAACGTGACAAACACTTGCCAAACAGTGGATCACTTCACAAATCTGAGGTAGAACAATTAAAATTAAAACAATTATGATCAAATCTTTTTTCAAAAAATATGAATAGTAAATCTTTTTCAGTCCTCAACAAAATAAATATCTCAATAGAAAACTTAAGCCCTAATTCATTTGTGAATTAAATCGAGTATTTGACGATATATTGAATATTTGTCATGATTGTTGTTAGACGTTTTATTTGAGGAATAGTTTACAATTTTGAGACATTTTTTTACGGGCTTTCTTACTGGGGGTTAGATGAGACGATTCATTTCACTTTCTTGTCTATACTGTAAATATGAAACCAGGCAGCCAGTTAGCTTAGCTTAGCATAAAGATTGTTGTTTGTTTTTTTTAACACATACAAGGAATCTGCTTTGGAGAAAAGGTGCTACGCTAAAGACTGGAAACAGGTAGCATGGCTCTGTCCAAAGGTGACAAAATACAAATACATGCACCTCTAAAGCTTATTAACTCACATACCATTTGGTAAGTTTTGTGTAATATTTAAGAAAAGTCAAACTATTCATTAAACATATCATATTTCTAGGGGAATTATACTTGCATGGACACTGGCTATTTGTTGCCATTTGTTCTCCGAGTTTTAAATTTCAAACAAAAAACAAGGCATTACTGCACCTAATTCAGAGAGATTTAGCTGTCTGTTCTATGATCTATTGTAAGTATTATGACTCACCCCTTGCAGTGAGTAAGATGTGTAATTATTCCAATACTAATTTGCCTTTATACTCCCTCCAACAACGCCAGCCACAAACCCCACATACTGCCTATGTAAATCTAATTCTAACGGCGCCACAATAGCATGTGTCAAGTGAGTGACTGTGATTGTGTATAACCTGAGCAATGACAGCCTCTCTGGTCTTGTAGTATTTGTAGAAGAGGTGGTCAGTCTGAATGAAAAGCTGGCAGGTGTTTTTCTCAGCCTGGGCCATCCTCTTCTTCCTCAGCAACACGGGGTCATTAGAGCCCACCTCAGTGTGGAACTCCTTGTGTGAGCAGCACAGGAGTAGGAGAGTTAAATAAAACATATATAGCATTTTCAAAACTGTGGCTAAATAAGTAATGCCCAGTATTTTTAGGCTGTGGATTTTCAGCTGCAGTATGTTCAGGAAGTGCAACTCTGCTGAGGAACATGTGCTGTATATGTCACATATGTTGGGAAACAATAAATAAGGACAAAATAAAAAATTAAGAAATGTTTGGTTTGGGAAACACAGAAAAAATATTTGTCTGTCTTAGGAAAATAGGCATAACTTGAGAAAAGGGTTAAAAATCTTTTGTGTCAGGGTTAATTATGTTTGACTAGTCAACAATACAGTTTCCAAGCGGTGTGTAGTGGTCACTTTTTTCACAGAGATTTAACATTCAACATTTCCATGGACATATGCCATTTGCTGTGTTTTAACTTTTTTTTTGCTGACCTCCAGTAGTTTAACTTCTCACTTTGCTGCAATGACGTACAGGTGAATGAGCTGTATGAAAATATCAGCCTTATTCTTTCAGCTCGGCTGTGTGTCGGCGTTTCCACATTAAAAAAGACTGAATAGGTGGTCATTCCACCTCACTTTAAAGAACTTCCCATCACTTCAAAAATGAGATTAATTTATTCGACACACTCAAAAGTGTTCCAAACATTGTACCAAATTAACTTCATAAAGCAATGAAACGGAAAATCCATTCATGCCCTAAATTGTGCTCAAATAGTGGTTGAAAGACTGAATCTCAACATTTACGCTACTGAAAACTCACCTCAATGCCTGCGCCCACATTGCAAAAGGTGGGGCGGAATATGACTAGTCTCTGTGATAGCCTATAAGATAGGTACTAACGTAAAAAATAATTAGCCTACGTTCATATTAAAAATTTATTTCAATACCCCTACCAAACTGCTCATAATATTCAGGCTCACATAAGAAAGATGAAACCCATTTATTTTAATGGACTTTATTTTACAGACTTTGTGAAACGGACTGGGGAGCAAATAAAAAATCTGAAACACATTTCAGAGCAGTTAGTAGGTTTACTGTAAAAACCTGTACAATAGCGTAAGGCTTTCAGTCTCTGTAGGATGATATCGCTATAACCTACAAACGCTTCACTGTAGCAAACACGAAAGCAGCCTATAAAACAGTCTGTGGGATTTCCTACAGATGGTGATGTCACTTTCCAAGAGAGTTGATTGGTCAGCTCCGGAGCAGGTTAGCCGTTCAGCTTAAGTTACCATTGCGATCTACCCCGGTAACAGGAAACCGGGCATCAGCGCACACAACCCCTTATTTAAAAGTAAATTATAAAACTTTCAGCAAAAAAAAACCATCTTTTTACCTGCCATTGAGGGGAGCTACTAATTACTTGTGTAGACATCCATCAATTGAGCTGAGAGAGGCTATTCTCACCAGTCAATATAACTTCAAACTACACACAGATTTAACAAAAGGCATCCATGCGTATCTCTGACCCTGACTAAGTAGGACAATTTTAATTGTTTCCCTAAACCCAAATTATCCCCTTTAATAGATTCTGTAAGGGTTTACTGTGGTGTTACTGTGGTGTGTGGGGGAAGTTCACCTTGGGTGGCTTCTCTACGGCAGAGGCTTGGTACCTCTTCATCCTTTCAAACACTGAGCTATCAGCACAGCCTCCCTCTGGGCCGTACTTGTGCGGGTAGTCTGAGTGAGAGAGTGAGACAACACTGTTAGGATTATGGGAGACAATGTTAGCTACTTAACCCCCTGAGTCACTCTATTTCTGGCACTATTCATGATCAGCTAATGGATGTACTTACACGCCACTTGAGCCTAGCTTTGCTATGTGAGCTGTTACTTTCCTGTCATTCTCATTAGCGATTCCGCTCACATTTCTGTTTAATTTGCCCCTCAGCCACCTACTATTTGTACACACATGATTTCAAATTAGGGGGTGCCAGTGTAGTGATATAAGCTTGGTGCTTACTATAAAGTACCGACATTGTAAAGGCTGCTAAAATGAGCCAGTAGCCTGAGAGAAAGATCATGTTACTCAGCTAATGAGCACCCTGGGTAGCTCTGCTCCCTGGAGGGAGATCACACCAGTCTGCTTCCTTGAGCTTAGTTGCCCTAACCTTGCACTTTCCCGATCACAATTTACATAAGCGTGCATCCAATTACACACACGCGATGATCACAAGAAAATTGTTGGTCAAAGTATTTGACCACAAGTTGCTGGGGACTCACGTATGTCGTCTTCATGATAGATGACTGAGTGGAAGGGCACGTCTTTGGCCCCCAGGTATCTCTCAGCAGGCTCCACGTAGTAGGTGCCGTGGTAGCTCTGAATGAAGCCCTCAAACTTACCATCCACAATGGAGCCATGAGTCAGGGTACCTTTCTCACCTGGGAAAACAAATTATAGTCATAAGTGTCAGAGGATTCAGACAAAATCAGGAAATCATCTTTCAGAAAAACCTAAAACAACAGTTTGAAAAATGCCATGGACAGCATTACTACAGCAATACATTAAAACAAATACATTCAAATGAGAATGGGAGGCTCTTACCGTAAATTTCTCCAGTATAGATATGGGAGGTATCAAATGGAATTTCTTTTCCTGAAATCTCCACCTTCAAATCTTGGGCAAACAAGTTGGTATCCCTCTTCATTCGTAAATTAAAATGCCTGAAAACAAAGAAATGAAACTATAGGCAACAGGGAAAAAAAGGACATTTGAGTGTGATGAACATTGGAGTTTGTTTCAGTGATGTCCCAAAAGATATATAATTTATGTTACAGTGTGTAAGGCTATGGATTTGGGTATAGATCCCTATTTGGCCTCACTTTGGGAGGTAAGCAATATTCACCCAGCCTTTGAAAAAAAAAAAAAAAAAAGGAAAATGCAAATGGCAGGAGAAAAAAAAAAAAAAAAGGGTGAAAGGAAGGGCATGTTTTGGCAGAGAGAAAACATCTGAGCTGTTTTCTGTTGCAGAAAGGGAACTGCAGTCTTCATCTTGTAAGAGAGGGAACAGAAAATTAGGACATCTTGAAACAATGCAGTTTTTTGATCAAACATATGGCAGGGAAACCAAGATGTTACAGTAAACCTTGGGTTTCATGTAACACCTACACAGTGCTCTTATTGTATACTCGTATTGTGTGTAAGTCACAGCTATGTAGGCCTGCATACAGCAGTTAAATTAACTGCAAGAACACAGACGCATTTGTAAACTTTAGATCAGAAAATGATGGTCAAACTTGACATGATGGCACACAAGTCTGGTCTTGTGTGTGTACCGAATCTGTTATGACATAATCTCAGGGGGGAAATGTGAATTAAAATTCTACCCGAGAACACATTCTTGCACAAAACCAGCAAGCAGAAGGTGGATGGGGTGCTGCAAATTAAATGTAAGAATGTGAGCTGTGTCTCATGCTTGGTCATGAATTGAAGGAAGCTGAAAGCAAAAGAAGCTGACACATTCTTGCTTTTCAAAGGAACAGACATCTTCCTTCATTGTGTTTGTTTGAACAGCTCGTATTGTCTTCTTCCCTATTAAGGAGCATCAGAGTCTGGGAACAGCAGGCCCTGCTACAGGCAGGACGATAAACAGCCTTTGCCAAGCTCCCAGCCAGATGGTCTTGACTATGTCATGGAGAGTGTTTCTATCAAACACCACCTCTTCAAAATGCTGGATGGAAGAACCATCACGGAATATATGTAGCTGCTCATCCATCTATGTGTCCAGCCATCCATCTAAGTACATCCATCCATCCACTACACCTTGAGGGGGTTCCCACCCAGGTATCAAGCGGTCAGACACACCCTGGTAACACCTGATCCTTCACTGGGCTAACTAACATACACAAACACGTTAACAATTTTTACCCAACCGGCCTGTGTTTAGATTGTGGGAGGAAATCAGGACAAATCTACGCTAGGGCTGCATCTACCAATCAATCAAAAAATGCTATTGATTACTCTGCCAATTAATTTACAATTATCTAGTCCAAACTAATGTCTAAAATAGCTTGTTGTATACAACCAAATGTCCCAAGTCCAAAATTATCAGTTTACTGTCACATTAAAAAAATAAACACAGTAAATCCTCACAGCTGTGTAGCTGGAAATAAGCAATGTCTGGTATTTTTGCTTGAAAAACAACTTGAACAATTAATCAATTTTAGTTAATTTCCTATCGATCAATCAATGGATTAATCGTTTTAGCTCTAATGGAGACCATAGAAACTACACAGTAAGATCTAAGGCTGAAATTTAAAATCTATCTTCACCACACAGCCAATGTGACGCCCTTGAGCAGGTCTTTCATTTCATACAACAGGATTAAATGTAAACCTTTTTCAGTCACACTGCAAATCTGTGCTACAGCTGACCTCCACCTTTAAATCATAAACAATGTAGGCATATGGGATGAGCTTTGAGAACCTATAAACCCCACAGGTAAATAAAGAGATAGATGAGACATAAAAATAGAGCTGCAGACAGAATTTCCCTTCAGGTTAATATCTAGAAAAACTGACAAACCTTCCATGGGCATGAAAATCTAAATGAAGGAACTTGTCTTCATGAGAGAGTGCCCTCTTGGCTCTCTGATGCTTGCTGTCCACAAGCTCCGTTTCGTAGGACAGGCCTTCATAGTGACGGATGTACTTGTTCAGGGGATTTCTATAGTGTCCTGAGTGAAAAGAACAGAGGAACTCCTGTTATCAGCAAAAACAGAAAATGCAAGCCTTATGAAACTTGATGAAATGCAGAGCCTTATAGAATCACAGTAAATGACAGCTCCCAAGTGGATGGGAGGGATGGATGCAATATTAGTGTCATTCATTCTAGGTTGTGTATGTACGTAGTATACAGAACTGGACAAAAATAAAATAAAAAATATATAACGTGTGCATATAGATGTGCTCATTATACAGAAATATAAGAAGATTATAAAAGGTAACATAAGAATACAACCTACATATAAAAAGTCTAACCCCGAAATGTTGGGGGAAAAAATACTAACATCCAAGGCCATATGTTTGTAACTGCCTTGGTACCACAGTGCATCTGTCACACTGAATATTCTTAGTAGATAAAATAAAACGCTTCTTTTGTATGCTTAGCAATATATCTCAAGCATTAGATATTCTCTTTAAAAGGTAAAGTATAACAGCTGTGTGTTAGAGTAAATAACTGAGGCATGGTCCATGTTAGGATTATTTAGGTGCCCAAAAAAATGGTTGATCAGGCAGACATTCGACAAGCAGGATTAAAATGATGGAAATTGACAGCAAACCAGCATAGTCTGCATTTTAAAATTCAGCTGCTAAAATCTATTTAAGTCAAATGGATGCCAGTTTTGGAGCTGTGCTCAAGAATAGCCCCCAGCTTCACAGGAGTATTATTTCACCACCAGAAGAGTGGGTGGTGGGTTCGAAGGAAAAGAGATTCTCGAGCACCTCCACCCGTTTCACCAGCTGCTTCACACTCAAATACAGTATAACAAACTCCATTTTAAGAAAACACAGTAATCTTGTTTAAGCCATTTAAGCCCTTCTGAAAGTCACTGTGTTTTCAATGTTTACACAGTAAACTGAGTATACTCTTTAAGATCAGATATTTGCCCCACAACATATACACCAAAAGAAAGTATTTTCAGTAAGTACAATGTAATTAGTCCTGTCTGACTAGTACGGCATAAATTACAGGATTCACTGTAAACATAACAAAGATGGGTAAGTATACCAGGCTTCTGCTAGTACTCTGTTCATGCGCATTATGAAATATTTAAGTGCCAAGATTAAATTTTTAATTGAGGTGACTATGAGAAGTGAAGGCCATGACTATTCTGAAATATCTTAATTTCTCAAGGCCTACTAAAAAGACAATAAACACTGACCAAAAACAAGTATGTCAAATTCTTAGGTGATCCTTCAAAACACCACAAGATTGATAAAAACTGCGTGGTCAATCGCAGTCACATGCATCTTTTGATTTTAATTTTACCACGCGGCCCTATTACGTGAAAAAGTTATGACTGTGACTTTTGACAGTTTGAAAAGGGATCAATATTTAAATTAAAAGATATTCCCATCGCCAAACTTAAACATGGAGACTATTAAGGAAGTGAATGTGGCTCCTAAGTAACGTTAACTAATTAACTTACTGGTATACGATTAATAAGCACAGTAGCAGTAAATTGCAGGTTCATGATGCCAAAAGATGCATCACAAGTACAGCATACGGGGGAAAGCAATTTCGTTTCCCAAATACAAACAATCACACAGACGAATTATTGCCAAAACATTGAATCCAGTTATTGCGGCGAACAGTAACGTTACGTTAAATTACAGAACAGCACAACACATTGACCAGTGACAACAGTCAACAAAAGCATGCCAGCAAACCTTACTTGTGTCATATAAAATTTAATCGCTGACACCGTGCAGACGACATCATGTCAGTGGCAAATGTATTATTTTCGACAGAAATCTTAACGTTAGCAGCTGAAGTGTTAGCTAGCACAAAGCTAACGGTCCGTTAACACAGTCGGCATCCCCGTCTTCTCATAACAATGGCTGTCGGCGCTATTCGCTGGATAACAACAAAACAGAGCCAAGCCTGACAATAAAAACGGTGACAACACACAGAAATAACTCAGCAACATCGGTTTATTTCAATCAACTGCACGAATCCAAGTAAACTTTTGCAATATATGTAATTTGTTAGCTTGAAGTAATACGGCAAAAAGGGTGCAGTCCTCTTCATAACAAGCAGGCCCTGCTGATCCCTCCTGTTAGCTAACGGGCTATCATCCTTTCTGCTCATTTCAGCCGCTGCTTCATGGATTCAACACAACTTGTAAGGTTATTTCAGCGAATGCCTCACTCACCTTGGGTGTGGTTTAGCAAGTACACGAAGAGGAAAACTTGAAGAAGCAGCATATCTGACAAATCCATTGTTAGAACATTGATACCGTTTTCACTTTATTGTCCTACTTAGATAGGCGCAGACGCCCTGTGTTTATTGCACCTTACTCTTATCGCCCCCTCTCTCCGGCGTCATGACGTAAGACGCAGAGAAGCTTGGCATCCCTTCCCCCAAATGCATCATACAGGCCTGCATACATTACAATACAGGCACAGCACTAACTGCCTGGTGTAGTGTCATGTATGCAATGTCTACATGTTTTCCACCATTACAGGCTCACTCGAAAACAGGAAAATTATATATATATATATATATATATATAAATAAAAATGTAAGTGTCCACACCATAAAAGTTCTTACTTTTTTTTTTTTTTTTTTTTTTAAACACACCAAGACAGTTCAATGAAAATGTCTTTGAAACCATTACATATTATATATAAAATATATAGAAAAGAATCAACAGAAAATGAATTGGCAACTTGTTTGATAACCATTACAATAAATCTAATTACTCGTTTAGGTTTCAGCAAACAGAATTTCTTTTTGCAACCCTGTTGTAAAATGACAAATTACCTTGAATCCTTGAGTAATTTTTAACACATTTCCAAGTTCCAGCTTCATCAATTGTGAGAATTTGCTGCCTTTCTTTCTCATATGTGATGGTTGTACTAAGCTGAATAATTAGAGTTTTGGACTGTTTTTGACTCGGGCAAAACAAGCAATGTGATGATGATGGCATTTTCAGTATTTCCTGTGACATTTTATAGACCAAACAATTCATCAATAAATGGATAAAACAAACACTAATAATGGAAATTTATTTGCAGCCCCTATTTTATATGTTTTTTTCTGGTAGAGTAGTGACAAACTCGTAGAGCCATCATACAATTCATCAGCAGCCAACTAAATGTTTTCATTGCTTGGCAACCCAAGATCCTGAAAATATAGTGTTGCCAAAGAAAAGGAAACACCATCAATTTGGTGCCTGGTTGGTGTTTCCTTTCATGCATCAGCTCTGATTATCTGCACGCTACTTGTAGTTGTGGCAGCCCTCAGTGATAACCTTCATCTCATGATGCACCTCTTCCTGTTGAAGGCAGAGGTTTCCCCGATGATAACGCCACGTCACAAGGCACACTCCTCGCCACGAAATTCCCTACACTCAGATAGGATTAAGTTTGTGATGTATGAAAGATAAACATAAACATCCACACCTGTCCTAGAGGACCAGAATTTGAAAAAAAAAAGAAGCACCCAGATCATTGTTTCCTTTTGACCACACTCTGATTAATTAGCAGCTTAGTCTTATCAGTCAGCACGTCTGTGTCCGTTTATTCCAGACGAGCTCCTCTGGCTCCAGTAGCCACCACGTGACACACCTCCACATCAGCCCCAAGTTTCTGCAGCTCATCCAGCCAGATCTGTTGCTTCTGGGACAGTCGGTCACTGGGCCCCTTCACCTCCACCAACTACAACAACAAGAACTCCCATGTTAAATTCCATGGTGCAGAATAATCCATGTATCTAGAGTTAAAATAAAACGGAAAATATCAAATTCAAAGAGCCAGGATGTGAGGATCTCACCTTGTAGCTGTTGTTTGAGGTGTTCCACACCACCAAATCAGGCAAACCCCCACGGCAGTGTCTATAGTCTTTAGACATTCGTGCTATTACCCCTCCTAAGAAGGCTCCACCCATGCAGGACACGAGAGACTGCAAAAAAGGTAGTGGTTATGTTAGTACCACATTTATATATTATGCAATATGATCACAGCTGCAACGATTAATGAATTAGTCAATGGAAAGAAAATGAATTGTTTTGGTAAGTAATGGTATCATGTCAGTTTTCAAGCAAAAATGTTAAACATTTGCTGGTACAAGCTTCTAAAATGAAAGGATTTGCTGCCTTTCTTTGTCATTTATGAATATTTGGGTTTTGTATTGAATTGCATTCGATTTTACATGTGTACCTAATATGTAACCTAAAAGTGGCCACTGAGTGTATATTTAGAAGAGTGACAGTAAATACCTGTGCCTGTTGAAGGGATGAGAAACGCTCCCAGTTGACCAATGAACACACTTTACCCTCATGGGAGGTCCACACATCTACCAACATGTCATGCAGAGTCGCCACTGATGCCTCGCTGAGTAACTGCACACGAGAGTCGATCGCCTCTTTTCTGTTCTCATAGAAACAGTCGGTGTAAAGATCCAGTGGACATGTCTGTGAGAAGATGGGTAGATGAGTTAAACCGATATAGATGCACAGATATCCCACAGATGTTAAATACGTTTACCTTACTTTACCTGGTACGGATTTCTGAAAACATCTGGAATACCCTCCATAAAAATGATGTCCCAGAGCAGTAGTGCAAACAATGTTGAGAATGTTGAGCCCTCTCCATGGATCCCTATTACATTAACAATGGCAATGTGATGTTAAGATGATGAAAGGATACTGAAATATTTTTAATAGGCAAAGCACAACAGCTTACCTTGGTCAAAGCCTTGTTGGCGGTAATGTGCTAAAGACAGCTCTTCCACAGAGCATATTACAGTGGCATTAGCACTCTCTTCCCCCTCTCTATTTGCTGGTAAAAGAAACATAGATTTCCCTGTGCCCCCCTCATGAGGGAAAAGCTGTCCTCGGATGGTCACCTGCAGACAAAGTTTAAATACCAATTCATTAATATATTATTTTACTTACACCCAGTCATTTCTATTTTCCCCCCTAAACCCCAAATACTGACGTGTTGTGTTTGACTCACATGTTTGACATCTTGGACTTCAATAGTGGGCAGGTCTTTTAGTTGCAGGCGATACTTCTTGAAGCTGGCAGACTCTTTCATCCTAACCGCTCTCTGATGAAGAGAGAGCTTATGCCCAGTCCGCACCAGAGGGTCTGACAGCCCATCTCTGATAGTGCAAATAGCCTAGAAACAATTGGCAAAGACCACCGTCAAACAAATGAAAACACAACAGTTACAACTGAGCACAACGTCACAAGAAGAGATAAATGCTGAAGATGTCAGACAGAGGTGAATGACACCTCAGATGCTGGTGCTCACTTGCTCGGGTTTCTTCAGATGCTGGTGAAGGTTTAGTGCCAGTCTGTCCCACCATCGCCCACGGCTGTCAGGACAGTAAACAGACTGTAACAGTAAGGACCGCAGCTCCTCTACTGCTTCCTGTCACACAAAAGTAAACCCCTTTAACATTTTTAACTATGACATAACTTCATGAGTACTTGAATTTGTGTGAGAGTGTGAATGGATATGGTCAGAAAACCTCATAGCGACGTAGCCTCTGCAAGATCTCCACTCCTCTGGACAAGATGCGAGTGTAAGCCCATCCCGTGGTGAAGCTGCGCAGGAACACAGGTAGCTCCTGCTGGTGACTAATCCAACACAATGATAACATTAACTTTAAACAATATTCAGAGACTGAGTGTTTAGACAGAAGCAAATTAGTAGATTTATGTCACCTGAGGTCATGTTTTTTCCTCAGTTCCTGCCAGGCACTTTTGGCAGCACTATAAAGCTCCATGGCCTCTTCCCACTGACCTCCCTGCATAGCTGAGACTACCTCTTGCAGGGCTCGCATGGAGGCTTCATATCTGGTGTGATGGATGGAATCATTAGTATCATTAGAGTATTCATTCCTGGCCGTCCTGCATATATGAAATATAAACTCAACAGAATTCTTTAGCAGACCCTCACCTGATAAGATCCTCTCTGTCCCTGAACACCTTGGATGCGCGCTGCACTGTGTAGTCTGGGAAGGCCAGGCGTCCTGAGTTGACCAGCAGGATGGTGAAGAGCTGGTTCTGCCCACCAGCCGCCGTCTCCTCCTCATCCATGGTGTCCGTCAGAGAGAAGAGTAGAAGGATGCGAGAGAAGACAGCCCGAGGACCAAGACAAAGACGCACACAGAAACCTGCAAGCTGCTTTGCCCTTTAAAGTTAGAGAGAACATGGGTGAGATCATTACTGCGAAACAATTACTGTGAATGTCTGTGAAGATTCTCAGCCATCAAGGTCATAGTTATCCATAGCTACTACTGTGAATGAACACAATGTGTTTGATCATCGCACCTTTTGAGAATGACAGCCCCAATGTTGTTTTGTGCAGAGGTCAGAGAGAAGAGGGATTTCTGCCTGCTCAGACGGAGAAGTCCATCCACTAGCTGATGTTTCTGAGTCCCAGAATTGCCCAGATGGAACGTCTTAGCCAGAGCTTTGAGTTCAGGAGCAGGCAGGAGATCCAGAGCCTCGCTTAACTCCTGGAGGTCATTTTCTTTGATACACAAAAACAGCATAGGAGAACAAAAGAAAACCTTGGAGTGATGTGGTGTGGTTTCAGCAGGATAACATACGTATTTTATTATATATGCTTTATTTGTATATCACTTTTCAAAACAAAGTTACAAATACAAATGTCTCTGCACATGTAAATACTGTTTCAACTCGTGTCAGGCACAGACCTGGCATGTTGCACACACTTATTGTTGATTGCTGATCTTTGTTGTTGTATATTTTTATGTTATCAGTTTATATATTTATATGTACACAATATTCTCTTCCGTTGCATTACGTCTGCATGGCACAGACCCAGAATAATGCACATGTATATATCTGCAACGTTGTTCTTCTATTCCATATTTATATATTTCTACATTTATTTATGTTGACTGTATGTTTGTTGCTGCAGCTGGGGTAGGTAACTGACAATGTGCTTTACAGTTTTGCCTCTCAGTCTCCCTGCAGGGTGCTGGCATACCCATCGGGAGCAACCTGGGGCTCAGTGTCTTGATCAAGGACACTTAGACAAATGGACAGGAAGAGCGGGGGATCGGAACATGAATATCAGCCTTCAACAGCATAACTATGTCAATAATTCAAGAGCTTTTCGTTAACTCTCCTAAAGATGCTCCAAAATGTCAAAATATATGTAATGTACCGGTCTGTAGAAAACCACCTCGAACCAGCTCCTCAGCAACAGGTCCCAGATCACTGCATATCTCTTCATAATCCAGTTTATTTACTTGGAGCCACTTCAGTTTCCTCTGAAAGAGTCTCACATAGAGCTTCTGCCCCATGACTTTGAGAGGAAAAATACATGTGAGTGATGAGGCTTTACTTACATTAATTAACAGTGACTGAGTCATATTTTGGCATACCTGAGAGCTTCTCAAATGCATGTACGAATGACATATCATGCTGGTCGAACAATGCCCTGTCGTCCTCATTCTCCAGCACAGCTTGTAGTACGGTCCGGAAGTTACGGAGGTAGTAGGGAAGCCGTGGGGGGGGTGAGCTCTCAGCAGCATGGTCACTAGTGCCGTTCTCGGGACCAGAATCTGGCAGTGAATCATTATTGACCGCTGCATCACTTTTCTCATATGTTTCCTGTGAACTCAGGGGGGGGTCACAAGTAGTAGTAGAAGGTACCTCAGCTTTAAGCTGGGCCGTATCAGTTGCCTCTGCTATACTTTCATTAGAAAACACCTCCTCTGTCTCTCTGCTGCTCCCCTCATATTTTGCTTTCTTTCTCAAATAAGACCCCCTACCGGTGGAAGTTGTTTCCTTTTTTCTCTTTGCTAGTTTGGAGGAAGAAGCATGCAGCTTTGGAGTAAGCAGTTTTTGCACAGTCTCTGATTTAGATGCTTTGTGTTCAAGATAGTGTCTTTTATCTGGACATGACAGATTTTCCACAGCTAGTGGAGGGTCTGCACTGGTTGTTGTCACACAGTCGTTTTTATCTCCTAAAGTATCAATCAGAAGATTTTCCTTCTGTGAGCTGCTGCAGAGAGTCTCAGAAGAATAGATCTCCTTTTCAGGATACGTTGGTGCATGTTTATTATCTGGCTGTGTCCTCTCAGGTCCCTTATAAGATATCCTCGATAACTTGGAGGAGAGGCTTCCCAGGTCAATCGTCCTGACCACGCTTTTACGGTTTATCTCCCGTGGTGCCTGCTGAAAGTTAGTCTTTTTGAAATAAGGGCTGGTATTGGTCTCTTTGACCTCTTGTTCTCTGTTTGGACCCGGCTCTGGGGACTTCTCGGGATTCCTTCTGGGTGACAGCTGGATGCTTGCCACAACACTATTACTTGCTGTTGCGGCACTGCTGTCTCCTCTCTCAAAGTTCTGACATTGCAAATCAATGTGATCATTGATCTTGAATCTTGGTACCAACTGGCCACACAGGGGGCAGGCCAGCTTGGGTGGAGGCTGGCTGCTGAAGAACGACGTGATTGGAGTTGTGGTGGCTGCACTGGCAGAAATCCCAGTTTTGGCATCGGCTTTCTTCTTAGTCTTGGACAAAGACAGACTTCGCTTGAGTTTGTCTTTGGTGGCTCTCTCGGACATGGTGCAGGCAGAAGAGCTGCTGCTCGATGAAAACCTTCGCGTTTTTCTTTGCTGCATACTCAGGAGAACTATAGCTTTGGACAGGGTCGATAATGCTGTTTAGCTAACCTTAAATGCTAACTTAACCAAGAAAGAAAAAAATCATTTTAAACTGTCACATATTTGTAGCTTTTGTGGCTTCACGCCTGCATTAGAAAATCGTCAAATACATTAATATAAAGACAACCAACGGTTCAAAACATAAGCTAACTTACCGGTGACAGAAGGGCTGCACGATAACAACGGTCCCGCTTCCCAGGCTTAACCAGCAGAGCGCAGAATGCCTTCTAGGGTGAAGTAATCGATCGCAACTACATCGATTATTTATACCTAACCTACCTAAGGCCAAGGTAAAATAAATCAAAAATGTTGTTTAAAATGTACAATATTTATGTGTATATTTAAAAAAAAATGTTTTTTTAAGTAAATGATAACAAATACGATTTACCGTATTTACAAATGACACCTTGGCACATGCTTAAATATCTGGGCTGTAAGAAATAAATATTGTTTAACTGATTTAAATTAAAATGATGTGGGTAAGTTATTTAGACGTATGTTTTACTACGTACTCAAATATGCCTCTCACTGTTATTTGTTGGGAGAACAGAGCAGTGAGCACATGATGGGGGGTGTATTTTCTACACAGGTTCCTGGGCTGCTGTGCGGCTTTTATTCAAAAATCACCATTCCGGAGAGCAATCTGATCTGATCAGCACACGGGCATTTTTACAAGGAGGGCGCCGACAGGACTGATGTTGGTAAGTGCCACGCGGAATTATCCAAGTATGGGCCCACATGTAAAAAACAAATTTTGTAGAGATGCATAAAGGCCTGATGTGGCTCCCGATAGCAGGGCTGAAGACAAAGCTGAGATGTGCTCCTCTGGTACTACATCAGCCCTTTAAGCTGGTTGTCAGCATGGTGCAGTCTCGATGCTTCAAATCAAGGTCGATGTGAATTGCACCAACAGGATAATATTGCTTACAGATGGTGAAAACAGCAGTGTGTGTGTATGTGTGTGTGTGCATGTGTGGAGGGAATCAGTTCTATCACCGCGTGCTATATGCGCAGGAAAACATCCGATTATTTTATGTTGGCAGATGGGAATGCGGCGTACACTTGTGGGGAAACCGGAGCAACCACAACAACCACTCCTGCAGCTGCGGCAAAAGTTCGGCGTAATGCGTTTATAAAATGCCACCACAAATACGCCAAGGGCAGGGCGTGAAATCTTAAATGCCGATCCTCAATCCAAGCCTATTATAAACCTTATTGTTTTTAATTAACACTTCAGCACCATGGAGAGGTCAAGATAAGGTCCGCTTGTAATACTACGGAGGGGATAGGGGGAGATTAGGTTTTTGTGCTCATAATAATCTCAGTTGCATTATCATCTGATCAAATCTGTGAACAGTGGGGATTTATTGTGTTTAGTGTGTTAAAGCTAAATCACATCCAGAAGCGTTTTTCCAGTTCAGCCACAAGCTTACGGGTCATATTCAGATGAGGGTGTTGACATGTTTAGACTGGGTGGATCTCTATCACATCTCGGGGGGTATTTGCCTTTCATTTGTTTAAAATAACAAATATATGACTCTAATCAATTGATCAATGTGTAACAATGTATGTAAAATTCATAGGATTAGTATTTATTTTATTGAATATACTCACTCTTAATATCCATTTGTTGATGTTGTCTGTATGCAGTGCTGTAGGGCTGCCACTAACTATTATTTCAGTCAATCTGACAATTATTTTTTTCAGAATCAGGTTTAACTATTGTAAAAGAAAGAAGAAAAATAACAAGTACTGCTAAAGTCAAGAATTATACATAAAGTAGACATTTACAGTACAAAACATATTTAAACAAATATGTAAAATATATCTGTTTTTTAAAATAAAAAGAGTTGGATAGTATTTAAAACGAAGAGTATGTAATGTCTAGATGCTCAAAGTATTAAGTATAGAGAATTTGTGCAATCAGCAGAGACAATAAGAAATGCAGTGAGTCTGATGAGGAGACTTTACGTTAATGTAACACCAACAAAACAAGACAAAACAGTGCGCACCAACACAGTGAGGCAGCCATCCCATATCTTGTGTGTCTTGATTAATCAATTAATTGTTTGGTCTACAGAATATTTATAAAAATAATTTGAAATCACATTTTCCAAGAGCACAAGCATTGACAATTTTAAGTTGCTTTTTTAGTCTGACTAACAGTCCAGAACTCAAAGATGTTCAAGTGACTATCACAGAAACTTAGGAAAACTTTCTGTCAATCAACTAACTGATTAATTAATGAATCAATTCAGCTCTATAGTGCTTTATGACCTTGTTTGATTCAGTGTAACTGTGTTGTGATTTGTATCTTTTCTTTTTTTGTTGCTGTTTGACTCCTTAAACAACTAAAAGAAATCATGAAAGCGACAAAGAGTGCAAATACATTTTCAACAATCTACATTGACATTCTTATGGAACTTATCTGTTCATTTGCCAGTACATAGGATGTTGTGTTGTGCCTAAGTCCAGGTCAAACATCCATTCAGGGATGCTTTTTAGATGTCATAAGAATGATGTACTATTTCATAAACGGTCTCCTCAGACGACACAAGTCATGGGTCATAAATCTGGCTCCCACACTAAACACATTATATAAATGTTTCAGGGATGAGTTTGTAAATGAGGGTACACTTTGACTGGAATAGGTAACAGTGATTTTACATAAGAAAAACATCACATGCTACTGGCCTGACTCACTTGCAGTTCTGCAGGATGTCAAGGCGAAATTAGAGCAGACACAACAAAACAAGATGACAGATAACAAACAACATCAGCAGTCACCACAGATAAAAGGCACATGTGTTAGATGGTGTAGAAGTAATAGACATTATTACATTACATTATTATGACTTTAATAAGTTTTTCCTTGAAGTAGGGATTGTTTCTGTGTTCGTGTGAACTAGAGACATTTGCTCTGATATAGCAGGGAATCTCATTCTAAATGTTTGTGTAAGTGTGCAAAAGAATCTTTGATCATATGTTGTTTGAATCTGGAATGGTGTGGAGTGCTTCAGAGATGCTCTGGGAATGTGTTGTTGGGTTGTATTGTTAAAGCTTGCAAAGTAAACAAGGAAAGAGGTTGTATTATAGCTGAAAAGGAATCGTATTGGCTAAATTATGTGTGTATTTATAGAAGGAGAGGCAGTTTAGTTTTACATAATGTTGGTTCCAGTGAAGAAATTTGATTTGTGTGAGTTCTCTTATAAAATGTAATATTTGTTTAGTGATTTATTTGAATAAAAGGCAGTAACAGAATATGAATGTGCTGTTGAAGATATCAAGTGAAAATTTACAGAGAGCATAATGCAAGCATCTCAGAAATCTAATTTTGTTTATCTATTAATGTTCACAGGGTTGAGGGTAGTGGGTTTACAGGGCCGGTTATGGCTCATGGAAAGAGGCCAGGAACCATTTCCAAAATATTGGCTCCCAGCCCTCCACCCTGCCCCGGTCCAGAACTCATAAAACGGAGCCAAGAAGAGCAGCAAGATTTGGTGAAGGAGACGTCTGAGCAACCACCGTGTACCTTGAAGGATGATAACAATGACCAGCTGACTCCTCCTTACCCTGCAAACCACTTTTACATGAGTTGTGACCGTAGTCCTGAAGACATGGAAGACACCTGCTCTGAGTATGACAACGTGGGCTCTGATGTTGAGCAGGACTATGATCAGGTGCTGCATTTAAACAGGGAGTGCGTCGTGGACATGATGTATTACAAACAGTACTGTCCCGAGGATGCTGGCTATATAAAGCATGCAGTAGGTGATGATATTAATGAGAACAGCAGTGCTGTTGACCAGTTGCCTCCCAGGCTTCATCATGGCACAGAAATATTCGAGGGATCACAATCAGACACTAAGCCTTACAAGACAGGCCGTCGCTTTAGGTCGCATTGTGCTCCGACTGCTGGGGATGAAGCAGAGAGGGAGGTAGAAAAGGGCCAGGAGAACAGGTTCTTCTTCAGTGACGGAGACGAGATAGAAGAGGTGCTGGATGGGGCTAAATTTATAGAGGATTTAGAGGAGACAGAGAACAGTGTTCAAGCCCTTTATCAGGACAATGGGAATGAAAGAATTAGAAAGGGAGGTGATGAAAAAAGGGAAAGAGAAGATGACTCTCGAGTCGCAATAAATCATAATATCCCAGGAGCCAATAAGAAGTGTGAGTCGTCTCACATGGGTCCAAAGGAGAAAGAAAGGCAGGGTAAAGGCAGAGGGAGGAAGGGAACAGGAGAGGACACTGAGCAGATTGTCTCTGGCATGAAAGGATGCACGACCAACAGCTCTGAACAGCGTCCAAAGACCTCGTCAAAGGACGGCAAAAAAGCTGCTGTGCGGACCAAAGCTAGGTCTGGTTCCAGTAAACAACATCCCCCTCCACCACCTCGTCGTTCCCATGCTCGGTCGCTTGCCGACACCCAGAAAGCCCAGCCTCGTATAGAGACTCCTCCTGTTCCCAGACCCATTCCCCTCTCTGCTAACAGCCTGGAGAGCGAACCTAGGGTTATCAAACCATCCCTGGCTCCTCATCACACACCGGAGCAACAGAGGGAGCTTCTTGAGGAGAGGCAAACACGGCCAGAGAAACCTCAGCAGGTAACCAATGCAAAAAGGCCAGGTCTTTGTCAGATCTCATCCCCTGTGGCCTGTGTTTGTTGGTGTTTCTATACAATCTACCAGCACTGTGTTCCAGAGAGAATTAAGCAAGATTTGAATTGCAGTACCTGCTTTGCCACAAATAGTCTTTGTCACCTTTTTCCCCATTGGATTATTATCTACAAAGGACAGCAAGAAAAATTTCAAACAAGGCTTGCCTAAGTTAAAGCAGATGTTTGTATACAACAGGGTGAGAAGCCAAGCTCAGCTGTGATAGCTGAGGACGTGCCAGAGCAGCCAAGGGGGCATCAATGTCCAGAGCTCGTCCCTGCAGAGGAGAGCAACACAGCCAAGGTAAAGACTTATTACACAACAGCAGGATTCAGCCAATATCTGATTAGTCAAAGATGTGTTTTTTGCTAACAAACAGCTGTTTTACATTGTTCAGTATTCACACTAAAGTTTGGAGAATGCTTTTGTAATATATATTCGCCACAATACTCACAAATATTTGCTGTGATAATTAATGGCAGAAAGTCTTCTCAAGTATTATTACCATAAAAAGGTTTTCCACTGGAGTCGAACTTACTGACATGTCAACTTATTTCAAAGAAAACACAAGAAGCCGCTGCTTTCCCCAGCTTTGAGGATGGTAATTGTCTCATAATACTCATTCATAGTTTTCTTTGCAGCACATTACAGTTTTTTTTAATTAGAGCCTTTTTGTTCTGCTGCTTAGTCCCAGGTCCCTGTGAGCCAGAAGATCTTATTGATGGGATCATCTTTGCTGCTAACTACCTTGGCTGCACTCAGGTGTTGTCTGATAAAAATCCATCCAAGTCTGTTCGCATGTCCCAGGCCCATGAAGCTGTTAGTCATATTAAGGTACTCCTTCTCTTCACAGAGGCGGTTGTTAGCATCTATTGATTAGATTTTTTGAATATTCAAATCTGCCAAAGAGGTTAATGTGCAATTTCTTCCCGTTTCTTTGTCTCAAAATTTCAAATTTCAAAGAAATCTGGCAAATAGATTAGCCTTGTGTCCTGGAGAAATCATTTAGGATTTGGTGGTTACCTGGATCTTTACATCAAGTTGCTTTTAACGCTCTAGCCACCAAACAGAGATACTGACTTTTTGCAGGTTTAAGACTCAAAATTGATGTCTCTGGGTAGAAGAGCAAGACACTTGTTCAGCTCAGTGCCTTTTGATTTGGATTTCAACAAATGAATGGAATTTTTAAGTGTACATGTACATGTAATAGCAGCTGACTTGGGCTACAGCAGTGTCATTTCTTTACCACATAGTGGAGCTGTTGTATACCTTTTTTTGCTCACTTGCCCGTGTTAGTGTGATTTAAGTACAGAATATATAAAATATATATATATATAAAACATCTGATTAAAACAATTTGTTATTTATTTAACAGAGCCAAGATGAAGACTCTCAAATGATGACAGAAGTGGACCTGTTTATCTCCACTAAAGCTGTGAAAGTGCTGAATGCTGACACACAGGTTAGTAACTGATCGTTGTGTGTTGATTCAGTTCCCCTTCTGTGTTTAATCATTTTTAGTGAATCTATCTACAGACATAGTGAGTAATGATTGACATTATTTTTGCTCCACGTAGGAGACAATGATGGACAGTGCCTTGCGTACCATCTCCTATATCGCCGACATTGGCAGTATTGTGGTTCTGATGGCACGGAGGCGCATGTGTCAGGCCTCATCAGAGGATTTCTCAGAATCCCCTGACTCTGCCTGCGAAGGGAAGAGTCAGTACAGGATGATCTGCTATGTTTTTGAGTCAGAGGATGTAAGTGTTTAATTGTACATTTTTAGTTTTGCATTTATAATTTGTTTTTAGATATTTGTTTTCCTGGTCACTTAAACCACTGTGAGTAGTTTTCCCCAAACACTCCCCTTTCCACAGGCACAGCTCATTGCACAGTCCATCGGTCAGGCGTTTAGCGTGGCCTACAGAGAGTTCCTACGAGCCAATGGCATCAACCCAACTGACTTGAGCCAGAAACAATACAGTGACATCATCAACTCCCAAGAAATGTACCACGATGACCTCATCCATTTCTCAAACTCAGACAATTGTAAAGAGGTGCGGCATTTTTTTATTTGACCGGGTAAATTCTGGATGATGAAAAATGGATTTCCCTTACCATAAATGGCTGTACCGGAATCCCACAAATCCTATAAACCCTGACATGTCTTTTTAAATTTAAAATGTGCTTGAGAAGTATTAAGAAATCCTTTCTTGTTTTGTGTTCCAGCTGTATGTGGAGAAGCAGAAAGGGGAGAACCTCGGTGTGGTGATTGTGGAGTCTGGTTGGGGCTCCATTCTGCCCACCGTCATCCTGGCCAGTATGCTGAACAGTGGCCCTGCAGCTCGCTCCGGAAAACTCAGTGTTGGGGACCAGATTATGTCCATAAATGACACCAGCCTAGTAGGGCTGCCACTTGCCACCTGTCAGGGCATCATCAAGGTATCAGCCACCTCCATGTTCAGTGATCATTCAGTCCTCCCTAAGGAAATGTTTTAATCAGAAAATGGCAGTGGGTGGTAATAGATGGATCTGAGTGTCTTTATAAGATCTATGATGGACTGGTGACCTGTAGGTTGTCCCCCTGTTTTCTACTTGCACACTGAGGGAGACTACAGCCTTAGATGACCCTCAAAAGAATTACGTGGATGGACAAAACACATGAATGAATAAATGTTTGGGTGAATCATGAAAATATAACATCCTAAGTGAGTTATTCCATCCACACAATCATGCAATAACACGATGAAACACCACATACATTCTTAACAAAATAGTAATGGACAAGGCTGGAAATTTTCATTAGTCCATCTCTCAGTTCTTTTTGACTCTCAGAAGTCTGTGGTCCCCAAAAACCTTTGGTTGCTACTGAAAGATGTAAGTAAATAAAAAAAACAAATAAATAAATTACTTTCGTTTGAAAAATAGGCTAATGAATTTCCTTTTAGTTAGCAAACACTTCTCAAACAGGCAGGATGATGTATGTCGGATTAAAAGAAAAGAAACTGCACAAATCATGTTTTTAATATTTTTTGGGACACCAATGAAGCTTTATGACACAGAGGAATAAGCTTGTGGCTTCAGGTAATACTTGTTAGTGGGATACATTCATTGTTTTGGAAAGTAAGAAACTTTATTTAAAATGACTAATGCTAATATGTTTTTCTGTTTTTTGTGGACACGGTTCAGGGTCTGAAGAATCAGGTGAAGGTAAAGCTGAGTATTGTGAGCTGCCCTCCTGTCACCACTGTCCTCATCAAGAGACCAGATCTCAAGTTCCAGCTTGGTTTCAGTGTGCAGAATGGCATTGTGAGTAAGCCCTTGTTAGTATGAAGCACGACAACTTTAGGTTGAGGCTCAAAATGAACGGTTGCCAACTTCTGAAGAGCGCCACTGTTTTGAAAGAGTGAGGATTGTGCTGTATACTACGCAGAGACATATAAAGTGTCTTTTTCACATCCTCAGATCTGCAGTCTGATGCGAGGTGGCATAGCTGAGCGAGGCGGTGTTCGTGTTGGACACAGAATCATTGAAATAAATGGTCAGAGTGTTGTTGCCATGGCACATGAGAAGATTGTTCAAACCCTGTCTGTCTCAGTGGGTGAGGTAAGCACTCCTCATGCTACAAGATGGCAATTTTCACTGATTACTGCACCACACAAATCACTGTACCATGCAGGCCTTTTAAAGATATACATACAGATTAGTTCAGTTTTACGTAGCGTGGTTCCAGGCCCAGATTATTGGAAACATACAGGACTACAGCATGCATTTAATCACTAACTAAAATCAATAAAACCTTGGTAAAAAGGTAAAAGCTAAATATTTTAAATCTCTATGGAGAAGAAGATAAAATATAGCAGAAGAACGATGATTGAGAAAACGTATTTCCTTTTGGTCAGTTCTTCAAATTAAAGTTCATATCCTTACCGACACAAAAATGAATGTTGTGTTTTAAAAGAACAGTTTGACATCTGAGGAATACACTTATCCGCCTTCTTCTTGAGGATTAAATGAGAAGTTAGACACCCCTGTCATGTCTGTACCATAAATATGAAGCTACTACCAGCAGATGTTAGCTTAGCATAAAGGCTGCAAACAGGGGGAAACGGCTGCCTACCAGCACCCCTGAAACATACTGATTAACACATTATATTTTGTTTGTTTAATCATCACAAAAACTGGAATGTAAAAATGACTTCTAACTCAATTAAATCCAATTGTATTTATTTACATAGCCCCAATTCATTACAAAAGTTATCTCATTGCACTTTTCATGTGGAGCAGGTCTAGAGCTTACTCGTAATATTTTTAACAAACCCAACCCCACCTTGAACAAGCGCTCCGTGACACAGGAAAGGAAAGACTCAGTTTTAGAAGATAAGGTAAGATAAGATAGACTTTATTGTTGTGAGGTAAATTTGTCTGACACATACAGTATGCTGTTAAAATACAATAACATAGTACATAGACAATCTGTCACTCATACACATGCAGACACACAATTCAACATACCTGTAGTCATCCTAATGGTGTACATAGTATGCACAGTACGAGTAAGCAGCCTCATTAACATGGTTATCATATAATGTGCATGTGTACAGTTGAAAATGAAAGCAGCATTACAGGAGTTAGCCTTTGTCTAACTTGCAATTTATGGCTATGATGAACACGAGCTCTTAACATACGGTTGAGCGTGCGCTGGTCAGGAAAAAAGCTGATACTGAGGGTGGAGTAGATGGGTGGGGTTTTATGCACTGGATTATTTATTTTCCACAACTTCCTTGTGTCCTCTGCTGGATGACTATAAGGAAGTAGTGGTAGGAATTCTACCGGGCAAGGAAATAGTCTGTCACATAACCCTAAAACAACATTGTGTTGTTTGAACTGTGCTGGTCAAACAAACAAGATGTCTTGTGTTAACCAGTGTTCTCGTAAGAACATTTTGTTAACTTTGGACAGAGCCTAGCTAGCTGTTTGCCCATGTTTCCAGTGTTAATGCCAAGCTAAGCAGCTGCCTGTTGTAGCTTCATTTTTATTGTACAAATATAAGATTGGTGTAAATTTTCTCATCTAACTCTCAGAAAGAGAGTGAATGAATGTATTTCCCGAAAAAGCATACAAATTGCTTAATTTATGGCCAAGGAAAGCTTTTTTATCAACCATTCTTGGTCTGCTTCATTACTTACACATTTCACCAGCTGTTAACATGGTGTGAAATTGTATTTGTGTGTTTTCCCAATTTCTTCCTACTTCTATTAAATCCATAAAAAGTTTGCAAAATTATTTGTCGTTTGTCTCTGGAATAAATTAGTACTAGATTCAAGTGATGTGCTTATGTACCTCTATAAATTGGCTCTTTGAGTTGACTGTGTAATCTTGCCCGCTGCTCTGATCTCTGCCTGTCTGCCAGATCAACATGAAGACAATGCCTGCTGTGATGTTCAGACTGCTCACAGGACAGGAGACGCCTATCTACATATAAAGACCCTGCATGGATCAGCCCACTGTAGTTCTGCATGTCTGACCGTGTGGAGGTGATGGACAGATGATGGACAAGTGGCTCAGTGGGACGAGGAGAATTTATTTTTCTATCATTTTATTTTTTTTGGCCTCTTGTTGCTATGCTGTAAAGAACATCCAGTTCTCATTTTCAGGTTTTATCTTGAATTACATTGTCATAATGGCCTTACAATGTGAATACTCTGTCTGTAGTACTGTATGTGCGTTTCTGGTGTGTGAAGAGAAGTAGCTTTAAGGTCATGATTATTTTCTTATGAAGAGATAAATTAGTACATTTATTTTTTATTTAGTCATTTTTATAATGTCTATGGAGTTTAAAAATGTACTTCTGCTGTAAATACTTTGGATTACTCAAGGACTTGGTTGGGAAGGCCATATTACTCCTACAGTATATGCATGTTATTATGAAGAATTACCAGGGATTCATTCTCAATCTGACGATAATCTATTACAATAAGTATTAAATGAAGACAATATGCTGTACAAAGGCACCAAACTATGTGTATTATGGTGATGCTGAAGGCCAAAGACACACCTACTTTTCAAAGACATAGAGTATGGGTGATCAGTACCTTTACCAGAGCGTACAGTACAAGAATGTATCAAAATATACATTTCTGAATGAATGTAATGTTATAGAACATTAAGAATGCTATCTCACTGCTTGATGTTTGTTTTGTTTTTATTTTGTAAAACATAAAGTACATTAGCCTGGATTAGAGATGAATCAATTGTACTTATCCAAGCAGTTTGGTATTCATTCTTCATCTCGTGTTTTCACATTTATTTGGATCTCAAAAGCTGTGAAAGATAGATACTTCAACCGATGACACCGCTCAGAAACTATACTAATTAAACCACATGTTGTTGCTATGGCAAAATGCATGCATTGCAAGAAATCCTGAAGGGGCTATCAAACATCAAAGTAATCAATATCAGTTATTACATAACATTTGTTAATTGCTAATGAAAAAAGAGTTGAACAATGACCGATCTATATTCCATATTGATCAGTGTATATAAACATACTGTATGGATCCCATACATTTATATATTGTACTTACAACTACTGCAGCATGACAATGAACTTTACAACTATTTACAGTTAAATCAATTATAACACTTAAGAGGGTCACATAGATAATAAACATTAATAATAAACAGTTGTGAAATTAGACACTCATCTGTAACATATTCAGCAAAAATATCTTCAAGTATTTTCTGGAAAAGCTCCCTGAGGGAAACCTGGACGGCTTCATATATGTTCCTAAAACACAGAAACAAAATATAAATGGACAAAGTGCAACACAGGAATAGAAACTAAATATAAATGGACATAAAAGTGCAGCACTCTGGATTCAGGATGTATATGCTGTGGTGGCCATAATATTAGTGATCCATTTTATTATAGTCTTGCATCCTTATTTATACTGCATTGGTCACATTGCTCAAATGTCCTAAAGTAGAACTGAATATGTAATTTGAAACAATAAATGTATATCAAAGTCAAGTTTTCCAACAAATTCATGAAAAGACAATGAATAATGTACCGTTGCTGCTTGTAAATAAATGACAAATCAATTTACAAGCAGCAAAATGTTACTTGATGGTTGAAAGGAATTACTTCCCTCTGGGTGTCACCAACTTACCGCCTTGACATTTGATGTCATTGGTAAGGTTGTCACTTCATTAAGGAAAACTGAATTCAGGTACCCCTCCCCATAAGATCCGTCCTCATCTTCATAACTGTCGACACCAATGCTGAAAGCCTCGTTCATCTTCTCTGGTATTATGACGTTTAACATCACCACCAGAATCCCAATGAGGGTGCACAGCACACCTGGACAAAATGTCAGTTAGTAGAAATCACCTCCCTTTAGGTCTTGTATGCCAGTTTAATGAACAAAACATATGAACTGAATGTGCAGCCTCTTATCTTCACCTGTAGCCAGAGCCAGCCAGAATGAATGGCTGTAATCAGTTTCAAAGGAGTCACTTCCTATGGAGAAAACACACTGTGGCGCATTCATGATGGTGGAGAAGGAGGCCATGGCGAAGAAGATGAAGGCAGCGGTGGCCATCATCATGTATCCAGCATACAGAATGACCGGCATGGAGAGGAGGATATTGGCGAGCATCCAGCAGCAAAATGCCGTCCTGTGAAAGTGTGCAGACAATTTAATGTTGGTTACTTTTAACAACCGTCTTCTGAAACTGACAGTTTATTAATGTTAATACCAAACTGTAAGCAGTGATGTTACCAGAGGGTTGCAGAGGCGTATCGTCCAGAGTATCTGTACTGAAAGATGAGTCCACATGGGCTGCTGAGGGTGAATTTCTCAGCAATGTACAGGATGGGGTTAGGTAACCCTTTCTCCAGAGCTTCCTCATACTCTTTTTCAATAGTGTTGTGCCAGCTGAACATCTCATTGTAGTCAATTGTCTCATTGAACTGTACAATAGGATTCCCTAAGAGAGAAAAGAGGGGAAAATGTATGTACATGCATTATGAAAAAATGAAAATTAATTTACAAGATAGATTTAAAAAAAATACTATATATAACTGCAGAGCAAGAATACTGACATGTTATCCCACAAACTGGAATTGTAGTTTTTACTATTTATGACAGAACTTTGTCCAGAATATTTGATCAGACTGTTAAGTCAACGTCTAAATAAGTGATCTAGCTGCCAGTATAATGTGTGTTACATTAAATCTACACATGACAACAGCAACAGTGACTCACCTTTTAGTGTAACATTAATGCCGTACAGTCCAACGTGCAAGCCGATCTCAGCGTTAACCACTGCATTGCTGAAAGACTTGTAGGTGGCATTAGTGGTCACTCTGGCCTCAGCCCAGTTGTCAGTAAAGTTGAGTGCTGCAGAGGAGGCACACAGAGGTGAATGATGTTGGCAAGAAAAGTAAAATTTGTGATTTATTCAACAACAGTGATAAGAATATAAAACTCACCCACTATCACCGCCCCTATGAACAAGCTGATAATTATTCTAAACATCCAGAACAGCCTCTGAAAGGAAGAAAAAGAGCAGAATCAAAATCAGTTCAGACGAATTGAATGAAAAAGGTGAGCACTTGAAATGAAATGTTATATATATAACATATGTATATAAAATGTTGTCATTATTTTGCAGTTTAAAAAAATGTCAACCCTATAAGGGGACAACAATTATGACGTTTTGTGACATGATTGCAGTGAGTAAATAGTTTATCTTATGGGTTGCACTCACCGACTTCCCTCGTATCCCTGGAAGAATGAGAAGAAGACTGACTGCTAGCACAAGGAATACCAGGATAATAGTTAGCAAGCTGCTATTGAAGATGAAGGAGGTCCTTTGTAGAGGGTAGAATGGGTAAATGTCATCGTAGAAAGTCATCTTAGCTCCGGATCTTACGGACACAGCTGAGACTAGACTACTGCAACAGTGAAGACAGTGTTAGTGGTTGGGTTCTCAGTTTCCTCCAGATGTACAGATAGCAGCTCTTGTTCTTTAAAGTAGATAAAGGATGGGGCATTTTACTGCTGTGTAGCATGGCACATGATTAAGCAAAACCATATCTAACTTGTCATACAACATTCCCTGGCACTTTTACGTTTCCTGCAAGATATAAATACATCTGTATACAGCACAAAGCCATGCAATACTATACATCCACTTCAGTCAGTGTAATGTAAATAGGTGCCCCTGACTTAGCCCCGTCTTGATTGTAATGCATTAATTTGAATCTAAATGAGAAGAAAAGTATCACATAAAACCAATTAATCAAACAGAGAAAATTTCAAATCCGAAAGATTTTTCTTACCCAACAGTTGAAAGACGATGAGTGAAGATGTGAGAGTGAACTGTTAATGTTGAGGAAACATACACTTCTTTTATACCCTGGCCCCCTTTCTGTCACTGGGGAGGAGGATGCATTGACTGGAATCCTGTGGAAAAGAGGTGTGATCCAGAGATGATGGCCATTCTCATTTGGGCAACACAGGTCACACACAGTTTGTGATAAGGTGTGCATCACATGTTGGCTTTAGCAGTTCACCATCCCTCACCTGTACCACTTCTGCACTGCATTTCAGCCTCTACAGTGGGTAAGACTAAACTAATTCATCTTTTCATCAAATGCAAAGTGATAGAGGAAACAGGATATTGTCTTCGAATGTCTGCGGTTTACATTCATGACAAATAGGAACAGTGCCAAAGTTTTGTAAGGTTTTGCTGTTCATTCAAGCAGACAAAATGCTTCACCTGTAGGCTACAGTAGAGTTAGACTTCCAGACTTTTTTTCTAATCACTACTAAACCACAAAGTAGGCTTTATTACTGTGAATCTAACAGAAATACAATAGTAAATGTCAGTTACCTTCACCTCGTCTTTCCAGAAGTTCTTCGCTCCTCTTGGCTGCGGACTGCACCGAGGAGCATCTCTCGCATCAATGGATTTGCGTAAACGGATTTGGAGTATCTGTGCAGCGGTTGGCTTGCTTCTCTGTGTCAGTGAACGTAAGTAGACAGCAGTTTGCAACTTCATACTAGAGTCACTTAACTGAGTCAACTGAGACATTTACAGTAAGAAACGCTGTTTAAATCTCGACATGTGTTGAACAGATTCACGCTGTGAAATAACCTGGGAGGTTCCGCGATTTGACGGCTGGTACAACAGTTTGGGATATCCCCGACGCGGAGCTATTGGTAAGTCATAGAGCTGCCAAAGTGTGCAGCAGCGGCAGCAGCATTAGCGCAGCATGCCAACACACCTGGACACCGCTCTGTGTTTGTGCCTGCTCAGGTTCTCACCTTGTGCGCCTCGTGCCCGCGCATTACCAGGACGGAGTCTACCACCCTCTCCAGGAGCCTCAGCTGCCAAACCCCCGCGGACTGAGCAGCCTGCTGACCGCGGGGCCCTCCGGTCTTCCCTCAGCACGTAACCAGACCGTGCTCTCTCTGTTCTTTGGTAAATATATAATGCATGCTGTTGCATTGAAGCGCAACAATGAATAAATGAGTGGCCAAACGTGAAATACAAACTGACATAAACTGAACTGTTGTTGTGAAGAAGATTATTTTCCCACTATATCTTACCGATTTTAATATCATTAAAAGTGAAATTAAGTCAGATGTTGCTTTTAAAGCTGCAATTAGGAGACATTAAAACACTAACATGTCAAGACATCCATTTGAACTTGCTTGGTAAATGTTTTTGTAGTAATGACTTTTAATCATTTTTACTTCTCAGGTTATCATGTGACTTTTGAAATTTTTGACTCAAGAACTCCTGGGTGTCCACCTGAGTTCATGAACATCCCGGTCCCAGAAGGTGACCCCGTCTTTGACCCTACTGCCACCGGAAAGGTCCTGCTGCCCTTCCAGAGAGGACCTTGGGACAAAGAGTCCGGCCAGAGTCCCAGTAACCCTCGCACACAGGTGCTGATTAGTGACTGTTTTCAATATAAATTAACACATTTGTTAATGTTTTTGCCAAACTGCAGCCTCCAGAAACAATCAGTAAATGTAAACAGTATGTACCATAACAGTTCAGGCAGTTCTGGAGGTAAGCATTAGCCTACATTATGTTACCCTACATTTCCTTTTCCTGAAGTGCCATAATTTGAGAAAAACTAACACAACACATGCAGGTGAACTTGGTGACAGCATGGATTGATGGCAGCTCCATCTATGGCCCCTCCACATCCTGGTCTGACTCCCTGAGAAGCTTCTCTGGTGGGCTGTTGTCTTCAGGTTCTGAGTTGAACATGCCAAATCAGGAATCAGGACGCAATTTCATGTGGAGCGCCGCTGACCCCTCTACAGGCGATCATGGACCCCATGGCCTTTATGGTGAGACAGACCAGACAGTGGTGATTTATATCATCAGGGGCCTTTATAGATATGCCAGCGGAGCTGTTAGTTGCTGACAGGTGCACTAATCTGACTCCTACAGTATGTCATTGATTAAAGGGACATTTCAATCAAAAGCACGATTCACGCATACATTAATTTCCTTCTTACCTGTAGTGCAGTACATCCAACCAACAATCATAGTTAAATGTGATTTATTGAAGAGATGTTGGCTGGGGCCCAAAGCAGTGGAGCTCATTAAATATTTGGCCTTTAAAGCCCCCAAACATAATGGTAATAAACAATAAACACAATAGATCTTAGCAAATCACACCAAAACTATCTGAATGCATATATCATATATAATATTGAATATATAAGATTGAATATGTTTTAGTGTGTGTTTGGCTTATTTTACCCTGGTCTGCTTTGATCAGGGTTGCAGCTTGCAGGTCTGAGTCACGAGAGGTCCTGCCTGACGTGTGACTCTTTAATTATTGTGTAAATGGCTTGTCACACTCACCACAGTAAATCCCTCTCTCTATAGCATAGAGGATGCCGTTCAGGAGTCATGAAACCAGTGTTTTGTTGCTTGTGTTGTTAAAGGTGTCTAGTTATTATCTGATTATCTGGGGCGGAGGCGGAGGATCTTCTCCTGTTGTCACTGCACTGTTGTCATGTCCTTAAAAACAAACAAATTATCAACCAAATTACCAAATTATCGTTCCATTAGTGGTCAGAGATCCTCATCAATAAATGAAATGGGATTGTGACACTACAAAGATATTGTGGAGAATATTTGTGAATTTTGGTACTACTTTCAGTGCAAAAAAACGTCACATACAGCCTATTCTCTGTTTATTGAGTTGCAGCTAATTCACATGATGGAATAGAAGAATTTCCTATAATTTGTGCCATTTTCTGTGTCTAGAGTTGGGAAATGCCTGGGCCAATGAGAACATGTTCACGGCAGCTGAGGGGATTATCTGGTTTCGCTACCACAATTATATAGCCTCCAAACTGCATGAGGAACACCCAGAGTGGGCAGACGAAAAGCTGTTTCAAAACGCCAGGAAGACCGTTGTGGCCACATTCCAGGTAGAAGGAAAGTCTCCATGTAATCCACATGCTACACAGGCGTTGATTTAATTTGCACTCTGGAAAGAGCGAGGTTGCATGAACACCAGGTGGTTGTGGTTTAATGGATGAAATTAATGGTTTAAGTGCAAATGCATCATCTCTTAATTGTTTGATTAGTCAATTCTGTTTGCAAGAACTGTCTTGAACAACAATTAGTGACTTTTTCTACTATCTTCTACTCTTTCAAAAGCTAATGAAACTATTTGGTAAATGGACTGTACTTATGTATTGCGCATTTCTAGTCTTCCGACCACTCAAAGCACTTTACATGTCACTTTCACACATTCACATTCACACACTGATGGCAGTGGCTACCATGCAAAGTGTCTACTGTTCATTGGAAGGAAACTAATCATTCTCACGCACTTACATGCAGGAACAATCTGGGATTGCCCAAGGACACTTCAACATGCAGGCTTTAGAATCAAATATTAGTGATATCAAAAAATCACAAAAAGACTTTTTTTCTATCTATCGAAACTATTAAAAAAAAAGGATGAAAAGACAATTAAAAAATAATATTCGCAGGATGTATTATCATCAAACTCCATGCAACAAGTTCAGTTTTCATGTGGATTCAAAAAGGCTGCAATAATGTTTATCCCTCCTATATTTCCACACAGAATATTGCTCTCTACGAATGGCTGCCTGGATATCTTGGAAACAAAACTCTTCCTCCTTACCCAGGTAAGACTCAGCCAGAGTGCGTGTGCGTACAAGTGGAGGGGAACAGGTAATGCACTGGTGACCACAAGCCGCGGTGAGGTGAGCTATCGTTGGTGGTTTTTGACAAATATGTGCTCCGTCAGCAAAGCATCACCCTGAGTCTCCTTTTTCTGCTGAACAAGCACCCGCAGCTGAAGAAAGTTAAAGGGACAATGATCTGATGACCCCATCACGATAATGACTCTTTATTTTCATAGCTGTGCTGCGTTTGTTGTCTCACTTTGAACATTTGGATGATTTTGAGTTTACTTTTTGTTATTTTGTTTTCCTTTTATTGTTTCGTGTTATGTTCTGATTTATGCGTTTACAGGTTACCAGAAGTTTGTTGACCCGGGGATCTCTCCTGAGTTTCAGACTGCTGCCATACGATTTGGCATCACTATGGCCCCACCTGGTGTTTACATGAGGTATTTTTATGTTTTATCCCCCACCTCCCCACCCTCAGCACAGTGTACCGCTGGTCATATAATTAGAATATCATCAAAAAGTTCATTTATTTCATTAATTCCATTCAAAAAGTGAAACTTGGATATTATATTCATTCATTACACACAGACTGATATATTTCAAATGTTTATTTCATTTAATTGTGATGATTAAAACTGACAACTAATGAAAATCCCAAATTCGGTATCTCCAAAAATTAGAATATTACTTAAGACCAATAAAAAAAAAGGATTTTTAGAAATGTTGGCCAATTGAAAAGTATGAACATGAAAAGTATGAGTATGTACAGCACTCAGTACTTAGTTGGGGCCCCTTTTGCCTGAATTACTGCAGCAATGCGGCGTGGCATGGAGTCGATCAGTCTGTGGCACTGCTCAGGTGTTATGAGAGCCCAGGTTGCTGTGATAGTGGCCTTCAGCTCTTCTGCATTTTTAGGTCTGACGTATCGCATCTTCCTCTTCACAATACCCCATAGATTTTCTATAGGGTTAAGGTCAGGCGAGTTTGCTGGCCAATTAAGAACAGGGATACCATGGTCCTTAAACCAGGTACTGGTAGCTTTGGCACTGTGTGCAGGTGCCAAGTCCTGTTGGAAAATGAAATCTGCATCTCCATAAAGTTGGTCAGCAGCAGGAAGCATGAAGTGCTCTAAAACTTCCTGGTAGACGGCTGCGTTGACCTTGGACCTCAGAAAACACAGTGGACCAACACCAGCAGATGACATGGCACCCCAAACCATCACTGACTGTGGATACTTTACACTGGACTTCAAGCAACGTGGAGTCTGTGCCTCTCCTCTCTTCCTCCAGACTCTGGGACCTTTATTTCCAAAGGAAATGAAAAATTTGCTTTCATCAGAGAACATAACTTTGGACCACTCAGCAGCAGTCCAGTCCTTTTTGTCTTTAGCCCAGGCGAGACGTTTCTGACGCTGTGTCTTGTTCAAGAGTGGCTTGACACAAGGAATGCGACTGCTGAAACCCATGTCTTGCATACGTCTGTGC
>NC_060171.1:14277071-14291505 GCF_021292245.1 Micropterus dolomieu | reverse complement strand
CTTTAGCAATGACCTTTTGTGTCTTGCCCTCCTTGTGCAAGGTGTCAATGGTCGTCTTTTGGACAGCTGTGAAGTCAGCAGTCTTCCCCATGATTGTGTAGCCTACAGAACTAGACTGAGAGACCATTTAAAGGCCTTTGCAGGTGTTTTGAGTTAATTAGCTGATTAGAGTGTGGCACCAGGTGTCTTCAATATTGAACCTTTTCACAATATTCTAATTTTCTGAGATACTGATTTTGGGGTTTTCATTAGTTGTCAGTTATAATCATCAAAATTAAAAGGAATGAACACTTGAAATATATCAGTCTGTGTGGAATGAATGTATACATTATACAAGTTTCACTTTTTGAATGGAATTACTAAAATAAATCAACTTTTTGATGATATTCTAATTATATGACCAGCACCTGTAAAACAAATCTAAGCTCATTATGTTTAGTTGAGTGCAATATTGTCAGTTGTGAACAGAGTCGGACACCATCTAAATTAGAGTATATACTAACTGTTTGAAATACAACCCTCCATATCGGCTCTCCTTTTTCCCCCAGAAACAGAACCTGCCATTTTCAGAAGGTTGTCAACATAGATGGCAGCTTATCACCAGCAATGCGTCTTTGTAACAGCTTTTGGAAACGTCAGGTACATCATGAATTTTACAAGGAAGATTTTTGGTGTGCTCTTTTAAATACTTAATGTGTTTAAACCTTTTCTCCACCACACTCAACCACTGATACAGATTACTTTCTTTTTATTTGCTTTCTTGTTAAGAAGTAGTATAATGATTTTTTAAAAATGAGAGCAGGCGGCGAAGTCACACAATTGTTTATTTATGGAGACAGTGGAAAAGTACAGAAGTAGAACATCAGAGAAGCTCTTGCAGGATTTGAGCTTTATGGCTTCAGAGGCAGGAAAGTAAACCAGTGTGTGTCTCTAAGGACAAATGAGGCCATTTGTAGAAATGTTCTGCCATTGTTTTAATTGCAAACCACATATTCTCTATTTCTGTAGAGAAAAGCAAAGATTGTGAGGTTTAAAACTAACATATTTTAACACAGTATTTCTCTGATAAATTCTCAGTTATGTTTCATTGTATAGTTAGTGCCTGCATAATGAATATTAGTGTGATGGATGATGATGGTTTCTTTACAAATTACCTCTCCAAAGAATAACTTTAGAATGCCTCTACTTTAAGACTAAAATGTGCTTGTGAACTTTGAATGGCCACCTTTTAGCGAGAAGAGATATCTGTTATGTATAAATCTGTATAATATATGCTTCTGTCATTGTGTTTCCAGAGAGTTAATGTGAAGACTAGCCAGGATGTAGATGCCCTCCTCATGGGCATGGCTTCCCAGATTGCAGAGAGAGAAGACAATATTGTTGTGGAGGACCTGAGAGGTGTGATAATCCTTCTTATTCACTACCTGTATCAGAAATGAGAAACAAGTTTATTGCCTTGTAGGTTTCACATGTAAGTAACATGCGTTGATGTGGTGGTGCAAAACAGTCAAATATATACAACGTATAAGAGAAAATACACAAAAAGTCAAGCAACCATGAAAATAAGATGGAAATGTTCAATAAAATAACATACATATATATTAAATACATATCACTCATAAATGCTGACTCTGCTCTAATCTGATTCGCACCCTGACAGACTTCATGTACGGACCCCTAAGGTTTACCCGGTCAGATCTGGTGGCTATGACCATCCAAAGAGGAAGAGACTTTGGCCTTCGTAGTTACACTGAGGTCAGAAAAGCTCTGGATCTGCCTCCGGTCGAGACTTTTGAAGACTTAAATCCTGGGCTCACGAGCACCAATCCACAGGTAAAAACTTGTCTCCCACGCAGAAAACATTTCTTTAAGCAAAGAATGATCAAACCTGAACTGCATCAAACGGTTTAACAGTAGTCCTGTGTGTTGAAGTGCATCTTGTGTTCTGCTTCAACAGTTGCTGCACAATGTTGCAGAACTGTATAACAGAGACATCTCAAAACTGGAGCTCTTCCCTGGAGGACTGCTGGAGTCTCTCGATGGTCCAGGTCCAGTTTTCTCCGCCATAATCCTGGACCAGTTTGAACGCATCAGAAATGGAGACCGCTTCTGGTTTGAAAACAAACAGAATGGGTAATTCCTCTCTAAAAGAATTTTTAAATAGAAATAGCCATCAGAGTATCAAATCCTATTGTGTGAAGTACTGGATTTCATATTACTGTGTGTTTTCCAGTTTGTTCACAGATGAGGAGATCCAGTTGATCCGCAATGTCACCTTTCATGACGTCCTTGTTGCAGTCACAAGCACAGAAGCCACTGAAATTCAGAAAAACGTGTTCTTCTGGAAGGATGGTAAAAATGTGTCTCTTATATTTAAATCACAAACATGTAATAATATGTAAACTATTGACAAAAATGGTTCTCTCGATTGCCTTAGGTGATCCTTGTCCGCAACCCACACAGCTGAATGCATCAATGCTCCATCCCTGCACAAATGCTACCAAACTTAATTACTTTGATGGGAGTAAAGCTGGCTTTGGGATATCTGTCATTGTTCTGTTCCTCTTTCCTGTTGGTCAGTATAATATTCAAAAAGCCATGTCTTTGCACAGCAAAAAACACATCAGCAGTATTGTTGTAAAACTGACAATAAGTGGTGATTTTATTACTTTCACAGTGAGTTTACTAGTGGCCTGGATGGTGGCGTATCTTCGCAAGTACAGGTACAGGAAGTTCCAGAGAGCAAGACAAGTTGGTGACAGAACAGATCAGCCATCTGTGGGAATCACTGGTATGAAATCTGAGGGGATTAATAACATAATATCTGTTAGTCAGGCTTTACAACTGACTCGATGTCAGTTGTTCATAAACATCACCTGACTGTCAGCAGCTATGATTTACTGCTACGCTGGCCTTCAGCTAATGTGACATTACGTCTGTCACATAAGCATCAACACAGTTGTAACTGAGTTCATTACATTAATTTATGGCCTTTGAATATGGGACAGGTTCATAGTAACATGATTTATATTATGTCAGCTACAAAACATGAAACACATTGTTAACGCTAGACTGAACTCAATTGATAATCAGTTACTCACAGGTGACAGTGAAACCAAAAGGCTGTTTGTTTTCTTTACTGCTGGTAGTTCCTGTTATTTGACACTTGTCCTGATCATCAACCAGAAACCAGTTTTGCACCTCTTCTAATTCTACTTTTTCTCTCTAGCCTATGAGTGGCAGGGCCATAAAAAACCTCTGCATCCTGTCAGTGTGGAAGTCAATGAGAGAAGGATGCTGCAGGTCTACGATAGATCTGGGTCCACTAATCGCTGCCTCAACCTGGGCAACCAGGACTACCTCGATGTCCTTCTCTCCAACGACCGTCACCAGAAAGCTCTGCTGCTCAAAGTATCAAAAGAGTATGACCTGGTGAGTAGCGGGGAATCGGAGTGGGTGGTTTACACCTTCAGGCTCTTGATGAGAAAAAGCAGCTGCTATCTGATTCAAGTTGTAAGGGGAAAATGTTTTTTTTAAAATGTTGCTGCTGGTGCATCTTGTGTAAGCATTTACAACCAAATTCTGTGTTCATATTTAAGATTGTTTGCAGTTTAAGCGCATCCATCTTTCTCACTTATGCTCTGAAGTTGCTTCTACTCTTATATTTCCCCTTATCCAATCATTGATGCAAGCATGATTCTGCCGATGTACCTATCTACACCACTTTTTATCTCCCTACAATCCTGTTAATCTCCTCCTGATGCTTCCTCTTCCTCTTTGTGGCTCCAGACGCTGTTTTTTGATGACGAGAGCAAACGTGCAGCATTTGTCATGCACCTGCACTCGGGGGTGACAGACACCGGGCAGGAGATTAGAGTGAAGGAGATCAGAGAGGTGGAACTGCTGAAGGAGGCTTTAACCAAAGAGCAGAGGGCACAGATTGTGGAAACTTTCATTCGACACGCTTTGTCTAAGGTACTTTCAGCCTCTGGATGTTTACCTCATTCTCTGCTCTGTTACGGCAGCAGCTTAAAGCTCAGTCACAAAATGTTGTCAATCCTTGTTTGAGGTCAAATTAGGTCCGACCTCCAGCCAAAAGAACTAATTGTTGGTCTTGATGGTTACCTCATCTGTGATGGACATACAGTAACCTCAGTTAACGTCAGTGATATTACTAATGACACATATGGTATAGTGATGATGACGCTGTCCCTCGCTGTCCCTCTGGTGCACAGGTCTTGGAAATAGAGAAGCGCGACGCTGGGGACATGAGTGGCATTTCCCACAAAAAAGCCAGAGAGGTTCTCCAGTGCGAGCTGACAGCATCTGAGTTTGCTGATGCACTGGGCCTCAAGTCTGACTCTTTATTCGTGGACTCCATGTTCACACTAGCTGATAAAGACGGAAACGGTTACCTCTCCTTCCAAGAGTTTCTTGATGTTTTGGTTATCTTTATGAAAGGTACAATACACAACAAAATACTGTGGCTTTTGTAGGTGTGCTGTCACTCGAAGCAATACATACCATGTACATCAAAAAATGCCTAAATAAAAAAACAGATGCAGTTTGATTAACAGAACAAAACTAATGCTAAAATATTTGTGATTTTGTACGTATATTTGTATTTTTTCTGCTAAAAACTGCATTTCCAGAACTTAAGGGAAAGTAGAAAAGCATTTAGACAATCATGGGAAATGTTTCTACTGAATGTAATAATAAGCTAGCTGCAGTGTCCAGCTGCAAATGCAAATACATTTACTGAACACCCCATGAAATCCAAGTATATAAATAAATAAGTAAATCAAGTAAAGAAAATTCCATTTCATGAAAGATTTTATAGATTGAAGTTATGTAGATCTAGACAACTTGGAATGAGCAATGGACTTCAGTACAGAACATATCTGATATCCAATAAAAAGTTGATGTCATTATCCAATAACTTCTTACATTTTGTCATTGTGATATGTGTGTGTAATCAGGGTCTCCAGAGGAAAAATCCAAACTGATGTTCTCCATGAATGACATTGGTGGAAATGGTTTCTTATCAAAAGAAGAATTTGCCAGGATGCTCAGGTGTGATCAGTGTTTCTTTTTTTCATCCCAGTGTGTCTTTTTTTTTGTCTGAAAGTTCATCTTCATCTTTTTGATGTGTTGCAGGTCTTTTATTGAAGTCTCCAACTGTGCTCTGTCAAAGAGCCAGGTCGAGGACGGCATCAAGGCCATGATGCAGGCCGCAGGCTTTGATGACAAGGAGAAAATCACATGGGAGGACTTCCATTTCCTCCTGCGGGATCATGAGAAGGAGCTACAGTTTGCCCAACTCAATGTCAAAGGTTGGAAAAAGTTTTGCCTAAAAAGATCTTTTTTTGTAAAATCCTCATTTCTCTGACCTTATTTGATAAATTAGCGCCTCTGCTGTGCGTGTAGGGATGGAGAAACAGGAGAAGAAGAAGATTAGTCGAGACCAGAGAGTGTCCTTCATCTGTCCAGCAAACAGGTAAGAGAACAGGGGCTGTGATCACTCATCCAGACCACAAATATTACAACTCTTGCTTGTCAGTGTAATTAAAAACAGTGATCCACTGTAGCTTTTTCATTTAATCCTTTTAATTTATATATCCCTAGTGACCATTGTGGACCAGCTTATAATCATATTAATTTTTTGTTTGCAGCATCATCAAGACACAAGGACAGGAGATACGCAGACGGAAAAAGTTTGTTCCTTGTTTCAGTTTTTCTGCTACTGTAAATTACTTTATTAACAGTGTTTATTGAAAACTATCCCTGGTTTAAAAATGACCTCTTCAGGTTCCCCTTGCATGCATTTTATATGATGTAACTGCTCTTTAGCCCCTCCAACCATAAAGGTTTTACAGTAGAAAGTTAAAGTATCACACCCTCCTGGTCAAAAACTCCACAGCTAGAGAGCAAAGACTATCTACTGAATAAAGTCTAATGGATCGGAATATTTTCAGGTCAGTTGTCAACACTCCAAATGTTTATGTAAAGCCCAAGCGTGAGCAGTACATAAGAAACCCAATCCAGCAGAAGATCCAGCAGTTCAAACGTTTCATTGAGAATTATCGCCGTCATATCGTCTGCTTCCTCATTGTTTACGGCATCACAGCTGGCGTGACTCTTGAAAGATGTTACTGTGAGTAGAAATCATTCTTCTCCTTGTTCTGATTCTTATCTGTGTCACGTTCACGTATTATAGTCCTTCTTTACCTTTAGCATCATACCTTCCTGGTTAGTGTGAGCCTTTTCTGAAACAAACCTCTGGAACTTATTAAAACCCTTGTTTGCAGACTACAGTTTGCACGCCGACTCCACAGGCTTCCCTGAGACTTCACTGGTGGGCATCATAGTTTCTCGTGGCTCGGCGGCCGCCATCTCCTTTCTGTTTCCCTACATGCTCCTCACTGTGTGTCGCAACCTCATCACGCTGTGCCGAGAGACCTTCCTCAACCAATACATCCCCTTTGATGCAGCCGTCGATTTCCATCGCATAATGGCCATGACTGCCATCATCCTTACAAGTTGGTAGACCGGTGCATGTTACGGAAATGAAAGTAGAGAAATTACGAAAAGTTAATTTTCTATGTCTTCACCTGTTTACATTTTATTTAAGCTCACTCCTATTTCTATTCTGACTGTAGTTGTTCATAGTTTGGGCCATGTGGTCAACGTCTACATCTTCTCCATCAGCGACCTCAGCATCCTGTCTTGTCTATTCCCTAAAGTCTTATCCAACAATGGGTAATGCTTGAAATAACTGCCTGATTTGATCAGATATTTGTACACACTTTGCCAGGAGATATGTCAGCTAATTTATAGTGTTTTCATTTTAGGTCTGAACTTCCTCAGAAATGGTCGTGGTGGTTCTTTCAAACTGTTCCAGGTATCATAAGAAAACAGATGTTTGACCTTGAGTGGTACATGGACTGCTTGTTTTATTGTTTTTTTTATTGTATTGTATTATACTATAATTATTTTTGCTCTGCTTCCTTTTCCTAGGAATCACTGGTATCTTGCTTCTTTTTGTTTTTGCATTTATGTATGTTTTTGCAACACACTATTTCCGTCGCATCAGTTTTCGTGGGTTTTGGATCACACATTACCTCTACGTTGTTGTTTACATTCTAGTGAGTACTTTTCTGACTTCAAAATACACCAAGTGCATTCTGCAGTCAGGTCGCTTTCATGACGAGAGGCAGTTTCATGAAAAGTGTGGTGTTGCCTTTGTATTCATCCAACAGACAGTTGTTCATGGCAGTTTTGCCCTGCTCCAAGAGCCCCGTTTCCACATCTACTTAATTCCACCTGCACTGCTCTTCCTGCTGGACAAACTTATCAGTTTGAACAGGAAGAAGTTGGAGATCCCAGTGGTCAGAGCTGAGCTGCTGCCTTCAGGTGAAAATCACCATGGAGTATTTTAAATGTCTCCTTATTCTCTGTGTCTCCCTGATTTTAGTCCTTGCTAATTAAATTCACCGTCTTCACTGAAATAGCTTGATGTTTGTGCACACTTTGCATTTGAGTTCACACATCCCTTGGCTGTCCTGACTGTAGGTGTGACACACCTGGAGTTCAAGCGACCACAGGGCTTTGTGTACCGTTCAGGCCAGTGGGTTCGCATTGCGTGCCTAATGTTGGGGACAGATGAGTACCACCCATTCACACTGACGTCAGCCCCCCACGAAGAGACCTTGAGCCTACACATCCGTGCTGTTGGGCCCTGGACAAGCCGGCTCAGAGAGCTCTACACTGACGAAAGCCTGGTTGAGCTCGGAGCCTATCCAAAGGCAGGTTAAAGCATTATTTATGTGTGTGAATTGTTTCATCTGGTTCTCAATTTTTTTCGTGACACTGACTTTGATATTTTATTCATTCATAAGTTGTACTTGGATGGCCCGTTTGGTGAGGGCCACCAGGAGTGGACTGACTTTGAGGTGTCTGTTCTGGTGGGCGGAGGAATTGGAGTCACTCCATTTGCGTCCATCCTCAAAGACCTGGTGTTCAAGTCCTCCATCAAGTCCAAGATTCAATGTAAAAAGGTGCTGTTTAAAATAAAAAATAAAACAGTACATTTTGTCTTGAATCTCTGCCTGAAGCATTTTATATATGTGGAAGAAGCTCACTCTACAAACACTCTCTTGAAGGTGTACTTCATCTGGGTGACACGGACACAACGTCAGTTTGAGTGGGTGTCAGACATCATCAAGGAGGTGGAGGAGTTGGACACCCTGGACCTGGTCTCAGTCCACACTTACATCACTCAGGTGGCCGAAAAGTTCGACCTCCGCACCACCATGCTGGTGAGATCTTCAGTTCATTTTAATGTTGACTTCTAAATATGTTGCATGTACTACCTTACGGGAATAATAAGATATATTCCTTTGCTTTCTTGCTTGGTGTTAGTTGAGAAGATTACCACTGCCACATCTGTATGGTAAATATGAAGCTACTGTCCGCTAAAAGCAGGATTAGCTTAGCTTAGCATAAAGACTGAAAACAGAGAAACAGCTATCCTGGCTCTGTCCACAGATAACAAAACTACTAGCACCACTAAAGGTCACCAATTTACAGGTTATGTCTCGTTTGTGTAATCCATACAAACACTAGTATTTTTCCATTTTGTCCAGTGTTCATGTCATGCTACAGTAAGCTAACTGGCTGCTGGTTATAGCTCAATATTTAGCATCTTCTGATTTAACTTTCACAAAGAAAGCAAATAGCATATTTCCCCAAACTATTCCTTTAATATTACAGTTTCTCGATTGTTTACACACATTTTCCGAAAGAATGTGTCATATTCTCAGAATGCTACACACAAATCAAAAGACACACACGGCAAAACCCCTCAATTCTCCTGCAAAATGAAACTTTACATTCAAAACAATGTTATTTCTTCTCAAAAATGTTATTTTGTTTTCAAATGACCCACAAACCATCATATGAATAGACATAAGAACCAGTTGAACACTGATGTGCTCAATGTAAAACACTATGATGAATGGAAAACACTTCATCTCCATTCATCATAATGACTTAGGCCTTTTTTTTTGTTCAGTGTTACACTTACTACAGACAGTACATACATAAGTGTGTTGTAAAATATTTGAGAATGTTGTTTTTATACACGGTAACAAATATATTTTATTTGTCCCACAAAAACAAAGTACACAGTGTACATCCCATTCCCAACCAACACAAAGTTCCACATACAAAACAGCAGAAGAATTTACCGTACACAGTTACAGTAAAAAAAACTAAAAACAATGCTGCATCCTCTCTTCTGTTGCGGTCTGGCCACAGCACCTCATCCCCATCACAAGCAATGTTTTTCCTGGCCAAGCAGTGGGGGAAATATCGCCTAGCATGGCGATTCCAGCCATGAAAAGCATCAGCTGCTATATCTCCACATGCATCCTCCATAGCTTGGAGAAGAGGTATACGCGTTTGTGGATTTCGGTCATACTTTCCATCTCCAGGCAGAAAAAAAATTCCTCAATAGGACTGAGGAATGGAGAATATGGAGGGAGATAAACAACTAAAAAGCGTGGGTGGGCAGTGAGCCAGTTACGAACCAGAGCAGCCCTGTGGAAACTTACATTGTCCCAAATGACAACGTACCTGAGCTGCTCTGGGCCATCTACCTGATCTGGTGGAATGAGTGTGTTGTGTAGGGTGTCCAGGAATGATCAGATGGGCGGTGTTGTAGGGGCCAAGGGTAGCATGGTGATGGATGACACCGTGGTGGGTAATCGCTGCACACATTGTGATGTTCCCTCCGCGCTGGCCAGGTCATTGTTTTCTATTATTTTTCTTTGTATTTGCTGTAATGTTATGGCATTGTTTTCTAGGACCATGTTTATGATTTCAGTTTCCTGTTCAGGAGACAGAAGACGTTCCCGACCACCTTATGTTGGTAATCTTTCAGTTCTGCCAAACAAATAGTAAAATACTGTAAATACAAAGTAGGTATACATTTCCTAAATACTTGAAACATACTTTACAGTATTTTTACAGTCCTACAGAACAGTCCACAGGCAATACTGTACTACTGTACTCATTGAGTACTGTATTGATATGCAGTACTGCAATTTGCTAGTGAGAGTAGATTTCTTACCTATTCTCATTTCGGAAAGTCCGGATGATGGATGCTACAGTGTACCTGCTCAGATTTGGCTGTACTCTTTGCCCAGCCTCCCTCATTGTTAGACCATGGTTGACCACATGATCAACCAAAGTGGCTCGGATCTCATCAGAGATTACGGTCCTTGGCCGTCCTCTGGCTCTGCCTCTGTTTCCAATGTTGGCATCCATTGCTCCATTGAAGAGCTCACCTGTTCCCCTTTTATGCTAAAGCTCTGATTGCTAATTGGAAAACTGTGTGACGGTTGTTTGCCCTTGTGATGAGTCATTGTGCATATTTGAATGGCAGTGTGTTCCTTGTGAAAACAAGATATTTTCTGCATGAAACTTGTGCCAAAAGCAGAGAATTGTGTGTCGTGTTTTGAAAAAAGTGTGTTTTAGAACTGCAATTTGAGTGTAAAGCAGGAATTGTGCTTGTAGTTTAGCAGAATTGGTTCAGGGGGTTGGTGAATGAGTTACATGTTGTGGTCATTGTGTCTCAAGTAACAGAATTTGTGTGTAAACAATTGAGAAAAACTGTAATTAAATTTAAAGGACTAATGATCACTCACCACTGTCTTTGCAATGTGTTGACAGTACGTGTGTGAGCGACACTTTCAGAAGGTGTGGAACCGCAGTCTTTTCACTGGCCTCCGGTCCGTCACCCACTTCGGCCGTCCACCCTTTGTGTCCTTTTTCAGCTCACTGCAGGAAGTTCACCCTGAGGTCAGTCTTTCCTCCATCGTCGTACCTTGTGTTTTTCTGAAACTTTTCCCAGCACACCACTCTGGACAAAATAAATTAATCTCTTAAATGTGCATTGTTTTCTGTAGGTGGGTAAAATTGGTGTATTCAGCTGTGGACCACCAGGACTGACCAAGAACGTAGAGAAAGCTTGCCAGCAGATGAACAAGAGGGATCAGGCCCATTTTATGCATCACTATGAGAACTTCTAATTTGTTGCAGAGCAATGGAAATCATGGTTACAGAAGGAACAATGAGCCACTTTATGCTGGAGAATACAAGTTATTGCAGCAGTTAATTAGAAATACTTTTCTACACAAAATCACAGTCGGTGTAGGAAGTTTTGATTTTATGTCCTGAAATGTTAATGTGTGTTCTTCTTTACATCATTATTCTATAATCATTAATATTATTGTTTACATTAAAATCAAATCAGTTAACAAGGAGACATTTTATTTAACATAATATCATAAAATATTTTTTAATTCTTGTGCATCATGTGAGTTTTTATTTGCTGTTTGACTCTGAGATGTAACTTGAATTAACTGTCATTGTGATTTTTTTATATAACAATGTAGGATTGATTTTATATTCAATCAATGTCATGTCAGTAGTAAGCATCCTAAAACCCAGAAAGGTGCTACACTCAGCTCATAGATATTACATTAGCTTCAGATTTGTCGGTTGAGCGACAAGACAGACAGCTTCTCCACCTAGAGAAAGATTAAGAGATAAAAAACATTTTCCTTTGTGCCACATGAATTTATGAATTATATTGTTTACATTAAAATCAAATCAGTCAACAAGGAGACATTTTATTTAACATAATATCATAAAATATTTTTTAATTCTTGTGCATCATGTGAGTTTTTATTTGCTGTTTGACTCTGAGATGTAACTTGAATTAACTGTCATTGTGATTTTTTTATATAACAATGTAGGATTGATTTTATATTCAATCAATGTCATGTCAGTAGTAAGCATCCTAAAACCCAGAAAGGTGCTACACTCAGCTCATAGATATTACATTAGCTTCAGATTTGTCGGTTGAGCGACAAGACAGACAGCTTCTCCACCTAGAGAAAGATTAAGAGATAAAAAACATTTTCCTTTGTGCCACATGAATTTATGAATTATATTGTTTACATTAAAATCAAATCAGTCAACAAGGAGACATTTTATTTAACATAATATCATAAAATATTTTTTAATTCTTGTGCATCATGTGAGTTTTTATTTGCTGTTTGACTCTGAGATGTAACTTGAATTAACTGTCATTGTGATTTTTTTATATAACAATGTAGGATTGATTTTATATTCAATCAATGTCATGTCAGTAGTAAGCATCCTAAAACCCAGAAAGGTGCTACACTCAGCTCATAGTCATAGCTTACATTAGCTTCAGATTTGTCGGTTGAGCGACAAGACAGACAGCTTCTCCACCTCGAGAAAGATTAAGAGATAAAAAACATTTTCCTTGGTGCCACATGAATTTATGAATTATATTGTTATTATTATTATTATTGATCAGTATTTATCTTGAATATTATTCTGTGACAAACTGCACTTCTCAGTGAGTGCTGTCTGCACAAATGCTACTTTACAGTTTTTTCTGATGGCTTAAGCACATTTTTTGTAACTATTGGCTATTTTTTGCAAAACTCTACACACAAATAAGAAAACCCTTCACCAAATTAGCAAAACATTGTAATTCTCTTGCAAAAGCTAATAAACCTTGCTTAACTCTTCAAACCTTCGTAAAAATGGTATTTTTGTATCAAACAGTTAACACAAGCCATCACATTAATAAGCACACAATGCGCCAACTACACACTGATGGTATGAATAAAAAACACATCTGGCTTTTGCTTTCTCTGTGCACAAGGTAGGCTATGTCAGTTTGAGGTCATACTTTTGTCATAGTTCTGTAAACATACAGGGATCCAAACTTCAAGTACTGGTGTTTATTTACACACATCAAAACAAACACCAGTGGGTTTTTTCCAAGTCAAAACACAAAATAGTAATTTTTTTTTTAAATCAGTCTATATCGTGTCGTCTCTCTGGGTCTGGCCACAAAATTTCATCTACATCACATGCAATGTCCTCTAGTCTAAGGCACCGGGGAAAATATCTTCTGGAATGCCGTACCCAGGCCTGACATGATGCCTGGTCAATATCCCCACATGCCTCCTCCATTGCCTGTAAAAGGGCTATGCGTTGATGGGGATGACGGTCATAGACCTTCCAGTGCCAGGCAGAGAAGAACTCTCCAATTGGATTCAAGAATGGAGAGTATGGAGCGAGGTTGAGTACAGTGAAGAGTGGGTGATCTGTAAACCAGTTGCGGACCAAAGCAGCCCTATGGAAACTAACATTGTCCCATATGATGACGTATCTGGTCTGCTCTGGTCTCTGAACATTAGTGAGCATGTCATGTAAGGTGTCCAGGAATGTAATAATTTGTGCAGTGTTATATGGGCCTAGGGTTGCATGATGGTGAACAACACCATTTTGACTTATAGCTGCACACATAGTTATGTTACCACCACGTTGTCCTAGGACATTGATTATGGCTCAGTGTCCAATAATGTTCCTGCCACATCTGCTTGTTTTAGTGAGGTTAAAACCTGCCTCATCCACAGAAAGCTGCTCATGACCCATCACTCTCTGGACAAGACAAAACAAATGCAGCACATCAGGCCCATGCACAGCACTATGCACTTCCAGATTCAGTACCAATGATACTATAGCTTACCTGCACATAGTCATATCGCAGTTGTTTTACACGTTCACTGTTTCTTTCAAAAGGGACTCTGTAGATTTTTTTCATTCGGATTCTGTTGTGGACAAGTACACGACATAATACAGAAATGCTCACATTGTGTATGTTTTGGAAGGTGGTATCATCCTCAAATATGCACTACTGTATTTCTCGTAGCCTTATGGAATTATTTGCAATCACCATATTGACTATATGGGTCTTGTTCTGCAGTGAACATTCTTCCTCTGCCCCCAGCATCTGGACGTCTAGCAATTCTGTAAAGTAACAATTTCAGTATTTTTACATGTTTTGTTTCTCATTAGAGTATGGCAGCGCTACAAAACTTAGTGAAAAGTGAATTTACTAACCGATTCTCATTTCGAAATGTCCTTATGATGCTTGCTACAGTGTAGCGGCTCAAGTTAGGCTGAACCCGTTGGCCAGCTTCCCTCAGGATCATTCCATGGTTGATGGTCCACTATTGGAGCTCTGATGTCATCAGTAATTCTATTTCTTACTCTTCTTACCCTTCCTCTTCCCCCTCCTCGTCATCCTCTTACACCTCCTTGTCCTCTTCCTCTAACTTCACCTCCTTGTCCTTGTCGTCCTCTCTCTCTCGCTTCTTCACCTCCACATCCTCTTCCTCGGCCTCCTCTAATTCTCACTCTTCTCACTCTTCCTGCTCCCTCCATTGTACTCCACACGGACAGCTTACCTGTGGCTTATTTATAGGCTGATTGCAAAGTGAACTAATTATCTAAAACAGTTTTCACATGTGACAGTGTGCCA
>NC_060171.1:14272660-14277016 GCF_021292245.1 Micropterus dolomieu | reverse complement strand
ACAGTTCCGCAAAAAGAGTGCTGTGCAGTGGATTGTACCTACAGTTTTGCAAAGTGTGTGTTACAAAATTGCAAACTGAGTGCAAAGCAGTGTTTGTGCTTTTAGTTTTGCAAACTCAGTGAGTGGTTTTGCTATAAGTATTAATAGTTTTAGAAATTGTGCTATGAGAATCACGGTTAGGGTTTAAGTATTCAGAAAAAACTGTAAAAGGGCCAGAGTCAGTTCATTCAGTTTTGGAACAATGGATCCAGAGAAATCTGAAGGAAGAGGTAGGGGACACCAGAGAGGAGGAGGAGGAGGAGGAGGAGGAGGAGGAGGAGGAGGAGGAGGAGGAGGAGCAGGAGTAGGGCCGGGGGGAAGGAAGGAGGACTAGGGAGGAGAGAGATGTGAAGAAGGAGGTGGTGGGGGTGGAGGGATGAGGGGTAGGTGGAGAAGGAGGTGGAGAACAAGAATATGACAGGACACTGGGACAGAATAATTTGTTATTTGATGTGTTGTACTGTTCAGAGGAATAAAATATGTGTGCAAATGTATAAATTTGTTATTTCTTTTGTGTTCATCATGTGAAAAGCGTTTCTGAGGGAGAGAACCCCAAGCAACATTACTTATAACCAGTTTTTGTAGTATGTTTTTGAATTTATCTCACCAGTGTGTAAAACTGTAAAACTGTGCAAAACTGTGTCGTAGTGTGTGTGTTTTTGAGGGCTTGTGTGTCATGTCTGAGAGCAAAGTTTGGTTTTTCAGCAAGATTGAATGGTTTTGAGTGGAGAGCTTCATTTTGAATAGGATGTTTGGAGAAGTTGTGGATTTGAGGCATAATTTCAAGAAATGTGTTTAAGCATTTGAGAAAAACTGTAAATAAATATGAAGGGTGTATGCAAATATTAAATGAACTGAGTCAATATCATGGTGGCCTAATAAAACATCCCAAGCAGGATTAAAGCAACATGCTTACTTGACCACAGAAGTACTTTTTGTATCTATATATAGGAGAAAGACGCCACTTTAGCTGAAATACATAGATTCAAGTGTGTCTGTATTATCAGACAAAAAAGCACTGTACTGATGAAGTGTCTTTGAGCAAGACATTGAAATAACCTGTCACACTTATATTAGGTACATAATAGATGGATAGACATAGGCTAGATTGGGAACAATTCAATTTCCTCACAGTTTAGAGCAACCAAATGCAACTGTCCAATTTAGCTGACAGGCAAAACTTATAACTAATCAGTTCTCATAACTAATCAGTTCTCAAACATATACTGCAAGGGTAAGACTCAATGTTACAGCTGTGGAATATGGAGCATGCAGGAGAGATATGGGCAAGAGACTGCCCGTGCAAGTGGAAGGGGCATTAGAGTGCGGGGTGGTATAATGAGGAGGAGAGGAAGAGGGAGAGGGGGGCACAGAGTACGAGGAAGAGCCAGAAAAAGGTAAAGACACAGATAAATATCAAATAATAAGATACAGGCAACAACTATAGACCATGTAATCAACCATGGCCTAAGTATGAAGAGTGCAGCCTAATCTAGGCCGGTCCACAGTGTCGTAAATTTGTTTCAGTAAATGTACCAAATCAATTGAGAAAAACTGTAATGGCATAGAGCAATGGCAGAAACATTGTAATTCTGGTAGCTGCATGGCTGCACAAAAAAGGTCTTCTGGCTCAGTATATTCATCTGACTCGGATCGTCACTGTTTAATCCACCCACCTACAAGGCCCCCCTGCCAAACACCAACGTAGCGTCACTGATGGAGGAATAGTTTTTTTTAGATACGCAGAGAGTTTATAATCTAACCAATACGGTTACATCTCTCATGTGCGACAGTGTGCTGCAGGGCTTTGAAGTCATTTTTGGACTAACATGGAACCCTCCATGCAGGCTTTGGTCGACCTCACTGACCTCTGGCTTACCCCCTTGAGGAGGAGTAGGGAGAGGAAGAAGAGGAGTAGGGAGGAGGAGGAGGATTTGTTCATCATGTCAAAATGGTTTTTGAGGGAAAGAACCCCAAGCAACATTACTTATAACCAGTTTTTGTAGTATGTTTTTGAATTTATCTCACCAGTGTGTAAAACTGTGTTTTGGTGTGTGTCATGTCTGAAGGCAAAGTTTGGTTTTTCAGCAATATTAAATGATTATTGTTGCTGCAAACAGCTGATTTGTAATGGATAATCTACATAGGCATACACAGGCCTATTATCAGCAATCATCAGCCCTGTGTTCAAATGGCAGGTTGTGTTTGCTAAACAAAGTTTATCATTTTAAAAGGCTAATTGATCATAAGAAAACCCTTTTTGCAATCATGGCAGCACAGCTAAAAACAGATGTGCTGATTAAAGCAACTTTCTTCTGAAACTTGTCAGTCTATTCTTGTTCTAAGAAATAAAGGCTTTTCCATGCGAGAAATTGCCAAGAAACCAAAGAATTCGTACAATGCTGTGTACTAATACCTTCACAGGACAATGCAAACTGGCTCTAACCAGAATAGAAAAATCAGTGGAGGCCCCAGTGCACAACTGAGCAAGAGGACAAATACATTAGAGGGTCTAGTTTGAGAAACAGACACCTCACAGGACCTCAACTGGCAGTATCATTAAATAGTACCCAGAAAAACACCAGTCTCAACGTCAACAGTGAAGAGCTGACTCTGTAGTGCTCTGTAGAGTTGAAAATAAAAAGTCATAAAAAGAAAAGACTAAGTCCTAATCTTTTCTTTTTATTGTCCTGTCTGAGATATGGCTCCTTCTTGAGATCATCATATATCTACCGTCATCAGAGCCATCACCCCTCCCTCAGGTTATTACATAAACGCTGATATCTAACAGGGTAACAAATCGCTCTATATCACGTCTACATTTAGACGTGCCCAAATTTGAAAGAATTGGCCTTTGGCCTGGGACTTTTTCATGTTCAACCAGCAGTTTCCTGGTATGATTAATTATACAAGCAATGGGGCAGGGTGTGTGTGTGATGCATGCTTAAATCGCCATGTTTCACAACCTTATCTAAATGAGAACACAGCAAAGCACTCACTAAGAAATAAGATAAAACACACAGTTCTTTCTTACTAATATAAACACTCATTATGTTTACCCCTCTTTACCAACTATCCTTCAATAGTCTCCAATAGTCTCCATCCATCCATTATCTATACCCGCTTAAACACGCAGAAATTGCATGTGTGTGTGTGAGGGGGTCCAGTCCATCACAGGGAACATGTGAGTATGACTGATTTAATGAGGAAAAACACAACCACTCACACTCACATTTCAGATATATTCAATCAAACAACAAACTCAAAACATATCATGCCATTTACATCGAGCTGATGTAAAGAATACAGTTGCTCCATTACCTTTATTTACTCAGGGTAGTTCTACTGGAATGCCCTGCTCAATTTATAGACTTGGCAGCTGCCCAGTTCAACCAGTCTAATCTGGTTGAGGGTATTTTGGTTCATCCTATTTGACATGGGAAGTTGGAATATCCGACTTCTAAGTAGAACACCCTCTTCAATCAGATTTCTGACTCGGAAAGTCAGAAGAACCTCACCAACCCCAACCTCAAAGGTGTCTGCTCCCAGCACAGTAGTGAAAGCTGTAGTACTAGACTGTTTATCACACTTCTGTCATACACACAGTCCTGTCCAACTTATATCTGTAGACATGTTGATAAGGTGTTTGTATGTTCTATATACTGTTTTGTTATTAACTGGTATTGCTAACAATGACCAGAGGCATAAATCTTGGTTTTCCTACTTACATAAATCAACTTGCGTGTGGCGTCAAGCTACAGCGGCCTAGTAAGCTCAGTTCTTTCCAACTCCACACCAAGACTTTCTTTTCCATTTTCTAACTTGTAGTCTTTGGAACCAAAGTGATGCTGCCTTAAGTGACATCACTTGAGGCAATTTATAATACTTTATACAGCACCTTCTGGAGGCACCAACTGCTTAATACATATTTTTTCCCATATTCAGTAGTAGTCCCTAAGACCTGAAGACATACCTTGCTGTGTCAAATTGATGGGTTTTTAAGACAAAGCCAATCACGTAATACATTAAAGTTTCTTCTGATTGGTAATCCACAATTGGTATGGTTCTCTGTCTGAGGGAAATCTTCTTAAGTTTTAGCTTGTTTGGCATTGCAGGGCATCTGTGGGTCATGCCAGACAGGTTTCTTCATACAATAGACACATATTCCTTGTTGTAGATATAAATCTTGACAATGAAGCTTTCTTTTTTTGAAGACCTGGGCTGAATGCCAATTCTAATCTGTTTCAGTTTAGGAGAGTTTATTGTTCAGCTGAAAAAGACAAAAAATGTTCTGTCTGTTTAAGTGTTGATAGTAAT